>NC_067400.1:623514694-623548199 GCF_016432865.1 Antechinus flavipes | reverse complement strand
TGACGTCAATTAGCTCACGTGATGCCAGTGGCATTTCTGCAGCTTTTACAGAAGGAAAGTCAGGAAGGCTCCGCGAGGAGCAGGGACAACGCCCAGGGGTCCGGCTCCCCCGCCTCCCTCCGGGTCCTTCGAGGCAAACGTACGGGGCTGACTGAGAAAAGGCAAGCATCTTTCCTGGCGGGTGCACCCGGGGCTCTGGGCCCCGACTCGTGACCGGCTCCGGTACCGAAACCCTCCTGAGCCCTCGGAGGCCGCCGGCCAATGCCGTCTCCCCGCCAGCTGCCGTGTCACCTGCTGGAGACCTGTGGGGAGTAAGGGCTGAGGAGTGTGAGAGTGTGAGTGTGAGTGTGAGTGAGTATGAGTGTGTGTGAGTGTGAGTGTGAGAGTGTGTGTGAGTGTGAGAGTGAGTGTGAGTGTGTGAGTGTGAGAGTGTGTGTGTGAGTGTGAGAGTGAGTGTGTGAGTGTGAGAGTGTGTGAATGAGTGTGTGTGTGAGTGTGTGTGAGTATGAGTGTGAGAGTGTATATGAGTGTGAGAGTGTGTGTGAGAGTGAGTGTGTGAGTGTGAGTGTAAAAGTGTGAGTGTGAGTGTGTGACTTGAGAGTGTGTATGAGTGTGAGTGTGAGAGTATGTGAGTGTGAGAGTGTATATGAGTGTGAGTGTGTGACTGTGAGAGTGTGTATGAGTGTGAGAGTGTGTGTGTGAGAGTGTGAGTGTGTGACTGTGTGAGTATGAGTGTGTGTGAGTGTGAGAGTGTGTATGAGTGTGTGACTGTGAGAGTGTGTGTGAGTGTGAGTGAGTGTGAGAGTGTGTGTGAGTGTGAGTGTGAGAGTGTGTATGAGTGTGTGACTGTGAGAGTGTGTATGAGTGTGAGTGTGTGAGTGTGAGTGAGTGTGAGAGTGTGTGTGAGTGTGAGTGTGTATATATTTATTAGTGTATACACCTATGTGTGTATATGTATCTTTACTAGAGCGTGCGGAGGAGCACATGTAGATGTGAAGGCATGCAGAGGAGTGTGTATAGCTGTGTGTATGCATGTGAGTGTGTATGTTTATGTGACTGTGTGTACACGTGTCTGTGGGTATGTGAGTGTGAGCATATCTGAGGGCACGTGTGTGTTCATGTGCCTGTGAGTGTGTCTGCACACACTGGATCACGTGGAAAAGGCGGCAGGCCCTTGGGGTAGCCCCTCCCTAAGCCGTGGGCACTGTGGCGCCCCGACCCTCCCTGAGAGACGCCTCCCTCCCTCCTCTTCTCCCCCTCCCCCCCACCCCAATCTCAGGGACTTGCCCGAAGAAGCAAAGCCGCCCTCCCCCACCCCTCCTGAGTCGGGCCGGCTCTCCCCAGGCTCCCGCAGGGCCTTAGCACCCACTGACAGTAGCCACCGGAGGACGTGCCTGGCTGGGCCCTCCCTCGTTACAGCAACCTTTCCTGTTGTACAAGCCAGGGAGGCGCCAGCTAACCCCCTCCATGCTCAAAACCTCAACTGGGATTGTGGGGGAGAGGAAGAAGCCATTGGAGATCAGATCAGCTCCCAGGGGGCTTGTCCTGGGACCAGGCTGGGGCCCTTTGGGCGAGAAGCAGATACATGCTTGTTTTAGGGGACACTTCAGGTGCCAGGGAACCTCCTTTTAATTTTCTTCTCTGGAACTTCCTTTCACTTTTTTTTTGGGGGGGGGATCTGCTTTAGTCCCTTGGGATTATTTTTCACCTGGGATTATTTTACATACACACATATGTATCTTATATATAGATATACCTATATGTACACATAGATATATACACATATTATATATATAGAGAGAAATTATATCAGATCTCGAATGATTCTTTTCTCCAGATGCACAAGCAGAGCGCGACAGCAGCTGAATTTGGCCTCTTTCTCTATTGGGAGACTCAGCAGAGGACTGGCATCTCTTTCCCCAACTTCCTCCCCTCCCAGCAAAGGTTTTCTCCTTCTTATCAAACCTGTGTCTTCTCTGTTCCTTCTAGGTCCAGGACATGGCCCAGAATCCTCTGTTCTTCCTTAGTATCCAGCACAGGGGCTATTAGATCTGGTCAAGGAGGGATCCCGGATTGGCTCCGCATAAATCAAGATGAATAGGTCCCAGGATAGGAACTCCTCATGTAACTCTCTTCTCTCCCCTCCCCCACTCCCTCATTGTATCTCAACCATTCCTGAACCATTGGGGTTTGAGACTGAGGACCATGACTGATACATTATTGGTGGAATTGTGAACACATCCAGCCATTCTGGAGAGCAATCTGGAACTATGCTCAAAAAGTTATCAAACTGTGCATCCCCTTTGATCCAGCACTGCCACTACTGGGCTTATACCCCAAAGAGATACTAAAGAAGGGAAAGGGACCTGTATGTGCCAGAATGTTTGTGGCAGCCCTGCTTGTAGTGGCCAGAAACTGGAAAATGAATGGATGTCCATCAGTTGGAGAATGGCTGGGTAAATTGTGGTATATGAATGTTATGGAATATTATTGCTCTGTAAGGAATGACCAGCAGGATGAATACAGAGAGGCTTGGAGAGACCTACATGGACTGATGCTAAGTGAAATGAGCAGAACCAGGAGATCATTATATATCTCAACAATGATACTGTTTGAGGATGTATTCTGATGGAAGTGGATCTCTTCGATAAAGAGCGCTAATTCAGTTTCAATGGATCAAGGATGGACAGAAGCAGCTACACCCAAAGAAAGAACACTGGGAGATGAATATAAACTGCTTGCATTTTTTGTTTTTCTCCCCGGGTTATTTTTACCTTCTGAATCCAATTCTCCCTGTGCAACAAGAGAACTGTTTGGTTCTGCACACATATATTGTATCTAGGATATACTGTAACCTATTTAACATGTAAAGGACTGCTTGCCATCTGGGGCAGGGGGTTGAGGGAGGGAGGAGAAAAATCCGAACAGAAGTGAGCGCAAGGGATACTGTTGTAAAATAATTACTCTGGCATGGGTTCTGTCAATAAAAAGTTATTTAAAAAATAAAATATCAGGGCAGTTTTCTTTTATGATTTCCTGTAAGATAATGTCTAGGTTCTTTTTTTCATCATGGCTTTTAGAAAGCCCAACAATCCTTAGGTGGTATCTTCTAGATTTATTTTCCAGATCAGTTTATTTCATATTATCTTGTTTTTTGTTTGACTGATTCTTGAAGTTTTATTGAGTCATTCACTTCCATTTGTTCAATTCTAGTTTTTAGTGTATTATTTTCTTCAATTACCTTTTTTAGCTCCTTTTGCAATTGACCAATTAAATTTTTTTTCATTGCATTCTTTTTCTATTTTTTCCATTTCTTTGTGCAATGATCTCATTTCATTTCCCATTTTTCTTCTAATTTTTCTTCTAAGTCTTTTGAGATCCTTTATGTGATCTTTGAAGAAAGCCTTGTAAAATGGGTACCAGTCCATGTCTCACTTTGGGGCTTTTTCTGGAGTTGCTTTGTCTTTGGGAACCTCAGGATTTGAAGTCTGTTCTTTTCTCTCTCCATAAAAGCTGTCTATGGTGAGAGTTCTTTTTTGTTTTTTAATTCATTTTTTAAAATAAGACTTGAGGTCTGTTCAATGCAAAGGAGCGACAGCTACTTTAATTTGCCCTGTGGCAGTTCTGCTGATTGATTTCTGGTCCTGGATAATAGTGGTTAAGTCTGGCCTTCTTCTGGGGCTCAGTGGTTTACAATTTGCTTTTAGTAGCAAAGCTACCAAGCCACCTGCTTGCAACCAGGACAAAGTAGCCTAAGAGACTCACAGATGATTTCCAGATACTTGGAACTGCAACGCTCTGACTTGCCGCCCCAGCTCCTTGCTCCCTCTCCCTGTGCTATGGTTTGGGCTCAGCAGACTCTTCCCCCTGCACAGTTGAAATAGACTTGTTCTGAAGTTCTTCCAAGATATCTTCTTCTAGAACCATGTTGTGCTCCAAATTTTTGTGGATTCTTGGACTTCACAACCAGTTTAGAGGCTTAATCTGCTTTTGGTTTGAGAGAAGGTTAGAGTCATGTCTGCTCTCCACCATTTTGGTTCCGCTCCGGGAAGTCCCCAGGATCTCTTTAGCAGAGAGAGTTGGTGCAGCTCCCACATTATCTACAAGTATTTATTGAGCACCTACTATGTGACAAGCACTGTGCTAAGTTAGGATAGTATCAAAGAAGGCAAAACCAGTCCCTGATCCTAGAAGCTCATGGTTTAACTAATGGGGAGGACAATAGGTTATGAATAAACAAGTTATAGACCAGAAAAATTGGAGACAATAACATTAAGAGACTTGAGAAAGGCCTGCAGAAGAAGATAGAAATTCATCTGGGACTTGAAGGATCCCAAGAAACAAGGGAATTAAGGCTAATTGTAGCATTTCTTTTCCCTTAGCATACTGGGAACTTCCACTGCCTCTCCCCCAGAGCTCTGTGTCTGCCACAAACATAAGTTATTATGAGTTCCCATGAGCTACTGCATGTGCAGTAAAGTCTTCTTGTTAGGGAGGCTAAACCAGATTGAGGGGAACCTACAAGCCTCATCTATTGGTGAATTAAGGGTGTGTCTCCCCAAGCATGTGAAGACTTTCCCTTGTGGTTTTGGTGGATAAGAACAATTTGTTTCAACGGTCATGGGGGTGGCTGAAGTAAGCACCATCATGGAAGATGTTGAGGTCACCCACTGCATCCTGTGTCATTGCCAGTCATCTAGATCTCAAACTGGATTATAAAATGGTATTTATCAAAACAATCTGGTACTTGTTAAGAAATAGAGGGGTAGATCAGTGGAAAAGATTAGGTACATACATTATAGTAAAAAACCAGAACATAGTATCTAGTATATAATAAAGCAAACATTCACGCTTTTAGAACAAAAGTGCATTACTTGACAAAAATTGCTGGTAAAACTGGAAAACAATATAGCAGAAACTATATGTAGATCAGCATCTTACATTGCCCACCAAGATGAGGTCAAAATGGGTATATGATGGGGCAGCTAGGTGGCGCAATGGATAAAGCACCAGCCCTGAAGTCAGGAGGACCTGAGTACAAAATCTGGTCTCAGTCACTTAACATTTCCTAGCTGTGTGACCCTGGGCAAGTTACTTAATCCCAACTGCCTCAGCAAAAAAAAAAAAAAATGGATGCATGATTTCCACATAAGGGGTAATATTGTAAACAATTTAGAGTGCATAGAATAGTTTATTTGTCAGATCTGTGGGTAAGGGAAATATTTAGGAACAAACAAGAGCCAGAGAGTATTATGATATTATGTAGAATAAAAACTTTTTGCACAAACTCCTCATGCAATCAATTAATAGAAAAGCAGAAGACTGGGCAATTTTTTTTGCACAAATATCTCTGATAAAGTCCTCATTTCTCAAGTATATAGGAAACTGAGTCAAATTTATAAAATTACAATCATTGTTCAGTGGTCAAAGGATATGAAAAGGTAATTTTCAGAAAAAGAAATCAAAGATATCTATGGTCATGAAAAAATCTTTTAAATCACCATTGATCAGAGAAATATAAATCAGAACAATTTTGAGATACCACCTCACCCTGTCAGATTGACTAACATAATGAACAAGGAAAATGAGAAATGTTGGAGGAGATGTGGAAAAAATTGGGACATGAATACACTATTGGTATAACTGAACTGATTCAATCCTTCTGGAGAGCAATTTGGAACTATGCCCAAATATCTATAAAGTTGTACAGAGCCCTTAATTCAGAAATAGCACTGCTGTGTATATATCCCAAAGGCATAGAAAGGGAAAAAGGACCTATTTGCACAAAATATTCATAGTAGCTCTTTTTGTGGTGGTTAGGAATTGGAAATCAAGAGGATGTCCATTACGTAAGGAATGGATAAGCAAGCTGTGATATATGATTGTGGTTGAATATTATTGTGTTATAAGCAGGATAATTTCAGAAAAATTCTTAAAAGACTTACATGAACTAAACTAAAGTGAAGTGAGCAGAACTAGGGAAATGTTATACAAAGTAACAGCAATGTATTTCAGTGAAGAACTGTGAATGACCACTATTCTTAGCAATAAAATGAAGACAATCCTATAGGATGAAACATACTATCTTCCTCCAAAGAAAGAATGGATACTATCTGAATACAAACTGAATTCAGCATGCTATTTTTTGTATTTTTTTGTTTTTTTCTCCATAGTATTTTATTTTATCCATTTCATATATCGTTTTCAACACTCATTTTGACAAGATTACAGTTCCAATTTTTTTCTTTCTCCTTCTTCCCCAAGAAAGCAAGCAGTCTGATATAGATTACATATACATAGTCGTTTTAAACATATTTCCATATTAGTCATATTGTGAAAGAAAAATCAGAACAAATAGGAAAACCACAAGAAAGAAAAAGCAAAAAAAGCTGAAAATAGCATGCTTTGATGCACTTTCAGACTTCATAGTCCTCCCTGTAGATACAGATGTCATTTTCCATCCCAAGCCTATTGGAATTGTTTTGGATTACTATATTGCTGAGAAGAGCAAATTTCTAGGCTCTGCAGATTTTCCCCACAAACCAAAAATCACCTTGAAATGAATTCAGAGTTGTAAAAATAAAGAGTAAAGCAGTTGTCCTCCTAAGACAACCTGAAAGGACCTAAAAAAAGAGGCCCTCCAGAGGTAGAGAGCTGCTTGATCTGAGTGAAGTATGGATACCTCCAGGCCAATTCTACTTAATTAACATCAGGCCTTGGATCAGTCCACCAGGAAGTGGACAGATCTCAAAAAAGTTCACCTCAATTTTTATCGCACTCATGGCATCAAGAAATTTCACCTTATGAACTTTCACCTTACAGAAAATTTCACTTGACAAACATTCATCAAATGAATAGCAGAGTATTGAGTGAGGGACAATTGAAGGACCTCCCCCATTGTTTCTAGAAGACAGGCCTAGTGGTGTTAACCAGAACCGATCCTGAGCTGTGGCTGTAGATGGGAGGAGCAAACATACCCTCTGTGCCTGAATGTATCACAGGGAGTAAGAACAATTTGGGACAGCATGGCTGGGGGCCCCAATTGTGGCTTAGGGAAGAAATGGAATCCTTGAGGTTGAGTTTCTAGACAGAAAAGAACAAAAATGAGGACCTGATGCCTAAGGTGACATTATCCACAACTTGGAATTAAAACTTGATCATGATAATAAGTTGCTAAAACTTAAATAAAACAAAACAAATTAAAAAAACGAGTAAGTAAAGAAAAAAAAGAATCTAACCATACCTAACTACTTTGTTGTAAAAGATCTTTATTTATATTCAGAGGAAGATATTGAGGTTAAAAAAAGTTACTCCTATCCCAAAGAATAATGTCAAAGGGTCATAAGTTCAAAAAGAGTTCTTGGAGGAATCTAAAAAAGAATTAAACAAACAGAAAAGGAAGATTAAGGAACAAAATAATGTATGTGTGGCTAAATCCAAGAAAATTATGATAAAAATTAATCTTAATAAAGAAAATAAGGATCCTCCTGGGACAACTAAAGTAAATTGGAAGACACCAGGATAAAGGTTTCACTGGTATGAAGGGTAAACACTTCCAGGCTAGCTCCACCAAAACAGGAAATGGGAAGCTTTGGGGCTATCTGGAGTCAGAGGTAGCCTCAGACCAAACCACAGGAACCACAGTATATGAACTTGGTCTGAGTCCTGGAAGAATGAAGGAACCTCTGCCGATAAGGAATGCCAGGCTCAGCTGTGCTGCTAAGATGCAGTCCTGGGGGAGAAGGAATCAGAGCATTCTCACAAGTGTAGAAGCAGTGAGACAGGGAGCTGCAGACACTTACAGGAGGATGAAACTTTTGATTTTGGTTCTACATCAGAGGGGCAAAACTAAAGTGAAACCAGAGGCATCATCTCCATTCACCCCAGGATTAGAGGTCATTACACTAACAAATTCTTATTTTATTTTAACTTATCTTATTTTAAAATAAGCAGGCAAAGCAGAAAGAACCCAACCATAGAAAGTTACTATGGGAATAGAAAAGAGTGAGATTCATCTTCAGAGGAGTATACTGAAGTAAAAAAGGAGGTCTCTCCTAACCCAAAGATGGATGTTAAATGGTTACCTACCCAAAAATAATTTTTAGAAGTCAAAAAAGACTTTAAAATCAAATAAGAGAGATTGAGGAAAACAAACAAAAAAAATCTAAGGAAAACAAGACGGTCATGACAAGAAAATTAACTAATTAGAAAAGGAGATTGCATCTTAAAGAAGAAAATGATTCTTTGAAAATCAGAATTGGGCAAGGGGAAGCCAGTGGAGGTAGAAGAGACCAAGAAATAATAAAACAAAATGTCAAGAATGAAAAATCAGAAGAGAATGAGAAGCATAAGAAAAACAAGAGATCTGGAGACCAGATCAAGAAGAGAAAAATATAAGAATAATTGGACTATCTTAAAGCTATGACTAAAAAAGAACTTTGACACAAAAATAATGAAAGAAAATTGTCCTGAAATGATAGAACAGAGAAGAAAATAGAAATAGGAAAAAATGCAAAAATCTTCTCCTTAAAGAGATCCTACAAGGAAAATATATAGAAATATCATTGCTGAAATTTGAAATTTCCAGATTAAAGAGAAAATTTTACAAGCAACAACAACAATCAATCAATTCAAAGATGCTGGAGCTACAATTGGAATTGCACAGGATTTATCAGTGGCTACAATAAAAGACCACAGGTCCTAGAATACTATATATCAATAATGAAATCAATAATAATAATAAAAAAAACTAGAGTGGCAGTGGAAAATATTGTATCCAGCAAAACTAAGTATAATATTGAATGAAAAAAAGGACATTCAATGAACTGTCATATTTTTAGGATTTTGTCTCAAACAAACCTGAACTCAATAGATGATTTAGTATATAAGAGCCAACATCAAAGATCAATTTTAAGGGACTCATTAAGGACAAACTGTTTATGTTGTGGAAATGTAAAACATATGTGTAAGAGGAGGAAGTGGGGAGGGAGAACATGCCAGTCAACGAGGATAGCCTGGGTAAAGGACAATAACAAGGTGCTGCTGCAGGAGGAGTGGTGGAAAATGAGGAGACCCTGGAAGGGATAGGGAGACACTGACTGGGCATCCAGCCTCTGCCTCCCCCTTCTCTCTGTTGGTAATCCTCTAGTTACTCACCAAACAGCCAGTTCTCAGATTTAGGGCTTGGAGGGACTGTCCCTGTGGAACAGGAAGGAGGCAAAATTCAGGTCTGGGCAGGGAAGCCCAGTGAGGCTTGAAGGGTTGGAGGGTCTGGAGGTAGCCCCTGGTGTGAGCTCTAGATCTGACCAGTCTTGCTGGCTATAGGATGTTGGGCATGTCTCTCATTTCTTTGGGTCTCACTTTCCATCTGTGAAATGGGTGCATGCCTCATGATCTCTCCAGGCCTTTCCAGTTGTAAAATCTGATGTAAACCCCCTTCTTGGGACCTAGTAGATGTATTGTCTGTATGTAGGATCAGTATATCTGGATAGGTAGGAGAGGGGTGGGGGTTAGTTCTAGTAGGACCAGAGAAGCTCACTGTCTACGTTTTCTGAGCATTAGCCATTTCCCAGACTCTCCATCCCCTTCCTCTGAGCCTTCTCTTTTCCTAGCCCTCCTGGCTCCTGGGGTCTTCTGGGGCACGGCCTTGAGCAGACATCATGTTGCCCCAGGGCCAGTGAGGGGGCCTAGGAGGGATGGGAAGGATTGGAACGGCTGAGGCTCTCTCACCTGTGACCTTAATTTCCAGGGGGTCACTGGGAGCTGACCACACATTGGAGGTGTCCCTGAGAAAGGTGTAGCATCGGTAAGTCCCTCCATAGGCAGATGTCATAAGAAAGAAGTGGAAGGTGGTTTGGGATTTCCCTTCATGGAGCTGCGCCTTGCCTTGGGTCAGCTGTTCTCCATCTTTATACAGGGTGTACATGTCGTACCACAGCTCTGATCCACACTGGAGGCTCACGTTCTGTCCCGAGGCCACTATGGAGCTGGGTGTGGCTGAGAGGAAGGGTGGGTCATAGAGACCTGGGGGAGCAGGAGACCTGGAGTTAAGGCTTTGATATCCCTCGGGGGGGGGGGGAGGATTTGGCTTGTGGAAGGACTGGCTGGGGTTTGAGGTTTACCTCTTCTCCAGAAGAAAATAAAATATCATATGTGGTGTGTGTGTGTGTGTGTGTGTGTGTGTGTGTGTGTGTGTGTGTATGTGTGTGAGAGAGAGAGAAAGAGACAGAGTGTGTGTGTGTGTGTATGTGTGAGACAGAGAGAGAGTGTGTGTGAGAGAGAGAGAGAATGAGAGAGTGTGTATGTATGAAAGAGAGAGCGAGAGTGAGTGTGTGTGTGTGTGTGTGAGAGAGAGAGACAGAGAGAGAGAGTGTGTGTGTGAGAGACAGAGAGAGAGTGAGAGTGTGTGTGTGAGAGAGAGAGACAGAGTGTATGTGTGAGAGAGAGTGTGTGTGTGTGTGTGTGTGAGAGAGAGAGACAGAGAGAGAGTGTGTGTGAGAGAGACAGAGAGAGAGTGAGTGTGTGTGTGTGAGAGAGAGAGACAGAGTGTATGTGTGAGAGAGAGAGTGTGTGTGTGTGAGTGTGTGTGAGAGAGTGTGTGTGTATGTGTGAGACAGAGAGTGTGTGTGAGAGAGAGTGAGTGTGTATGTGTGAAAGAGAGAGCGAGAGTGAGAGTGTGTGTGTGTGTGAGAGAGAGACAGAGAGAGAGTGTGTGTGTATGTGAGAGAGTGTGTGTGTTTGTGTGTGTGTGTGAGAGAGAGAGAGAGAGAGTGTGTGTGTGTGTGTGTGTGTGTGAGAGAGAGAGAGAGAGAGAGAGAGAGAGAGAGAGAGAGAGAGAGAGAGAGAGAGAGAGAGAGAGAGAGAGAGAGAGAGAGAGTAGAAGAAGTACCTTGGACAGCTCTGGGAGAAAAAAAAAGATAAATGGGTGAATGACTTGGGGAGGAAGAGAGACATAGACGGGGAGAAAGAGGGGAAAGGAGGGAAGAATTAAAATACAGAGAGAGAGTAATAGAGAAAGACAGGAGAAATAGAGAGACCCAATGAAAAAGAACAGAGGACAGAGAGAAAGGGAAGGAGAGAAACAGAGGTGGGAGTGTGTATGTGTGTGAGATAGAGACAGAGACAGGGAGAGGAGTGAGGTAGAGAGGGGGAGATAAAGGGAGAGAAAATGAGAGGAGAGAAGGAATGAGGGGGAGAAAGAGAGAGAGTGAGAAAGAGAGAGAGAGAGAGAGAAAGAGAGAGAGAGAAAGAGAGAGAGAGAGAGAGAGAAGAAAAAGGGAAAGAGGAGAGACAGGGAAGGCAAAAGCAACTTTTGAGGGAAAGATGAGGGATGCAAAGGAGAATTTGGAGGTGGATTAGAAGGATGGAAAGACAGACAAAGAGGGAGACAGAAAGAATCATAGAGAAAGCATTAAGAAGAGAGGGAGAGAAAGATGGATGGGGGAGAGAGAGGCACACACAGAGGGAAAAAAGACAGATACACAGAGAGATAGACACATAGAGACAGAGACATATAGAGAGACAGACACACACACAGAGAAAAGGAGACATACAGAGACAGAGACATAGAAAGAGAGACACACACACAGAGACTATCTCATGAGACAATCATGTGAAATGCTTGGCACACAGTTGGTGTTGTATAAATGCTGAATACTTTCCTCCAGCCCTAGAGGGAGACAGAGGAGAACCAGGGTAGAAGACAGAAGGGCAAAGCTGAGGTCAGACTGGGCTGGGGGGAGCTTAGGGGCTTTTGAGACCCTAAGCCAGTCCTGCCTGAGGGGCATGGGATGGGCTGAGTTTTCCTTACCTGTGACCACCAGCTCCAGGGGGTCACTGAGCTTTGACCAGAGGAATGCTTTTCTGTAGTGGCAGGAATAGATCCCTGCCTGGTCCAAGGTCACTGATGAGATGTGAAATTTGCCCTCCCTTCCAGATGGTTTCACCCTCATGATCTTTATCCTTCTAAGCCCTTGAGTTTTCACCAGGCCATACTCATCAGCCTCCCATGGTCCCAGGCATATGAGGGTCACACTTTTCATTAGGTGGGCCAAAGAACCATTCTCTGCCATGAGGGAGGGTCTGGGGAGTGTGTCTGGAAAACAATGAGGGCCGTCAGTTCTAGGGTTCCTTTTTTATGTTCCTCCTCTCCACTCCATACTGGGTTCTTTCTCACCTTAAACTCTCAATCCAGCCCAGACCTCCCCCACCTCCCTCTCGGGGGCAGCTGCCTGCTTTGAGCAAGAAGCGTGTAGAGGAAGGACTCACCTGCCTGTGTCTTTATCCTGTGGCCCAGATACAGTCCTGTCAGAGAGGACACTGATTATTCCCAGCTTTCCACATCCTGCCCACCCAGCCCCCCACAGGAAGGAGATAGAAGTCCCAGAGCCGGAGTTTAAGCGTGAGTGAGTGACTGGATGCCAGAAAATGCTTCTAAGAATTCCAGCTTCTCTCTCCCGCTTTCTTGGAGACCTCAGACCGGCCCCTCTTCTCTGTCAAACTGGGTGTGTATCTGGCATCAATAGGATCTAAAGTTCCCTTGAATTGGGGGTCCCCTTTCCCCAGGACTCACCAAGGCTCAGCAGGGCAGAGAGGATGGGGGTCATGATTATGCCTGTTGACAGTGGGAGGGGAGATTAATAGCTGGTCAGGCAGACAGTCTGAGGCTGAGGATGTGAGCAGGGTCTGCTGGGCTCTGAGTCTCTCAGGGTCCAGCCTCAGTGAGAAGGCTCTCCAACTCCCTACTCATTGTGGTTTCCTGTTGATTGCCTCATGGAGGGGGTGGTTTGGATGCCTTGGGTCTAGAATCAGGTGTCAGCATCAAGGAGAAAGGTCAGCACAGAACTGAGAAACTGCTTTTTGGGGACAAGTTTCACCCCCACAGAACTTTCCCCCTCCCAAATGAGGCTCAAGGTTCCCTCCCTTCCCTAGTTATGCACAGTGGACAGTAGCTGGCATTAGGGAAATAACAGCTAACATTTATCTGGTGCTTTAAAGTTTGCCAAGATCTTTGCAAAGAATTTACCAGTAAGCTGAAGGAGGCAGGTGTTATTAATATCCTGATTAATTAATTTAAATATCCTCATCAGTAACTCATGGTGGAGGCGGGGAGTATTTTCCACAAGGACTTCATGGATATCTATATCTAGATGAAATGAAATTAGAGATAAAAAATGAAGTGATGTTACTGGAGTGAAAATTTGAAAGAAGAATAAACAACTGAGATGACAAAGGGATGGTCATTATCTCATTAACACAATCTGAAAATCAGCATAGGCCAAAGAAATTAATGACTGCACATGACAGATAGAAGTATGAGAACAAATTAATGATCAGTAAAGAAAATGTCAGAGGCAGCTAGGTGGTGATGTGGATAGAGCACCAGCACTGAATTCAGGAGTTCAAATCTGGTCTCAGACATGTAACACTTACTACCCTGGGCAAGTCACTTAACCCCAATTGCCTCAGCAAAAAAAGTCAGATGTCTATTTAAATCACCTAAGTGGAAAAAAAGTCAAGAAGAGAGATTTTTTAAGAATCAATGAATTCATGTGAACTATCTGCATTTTTGTTTTTCTTCCCGGGTTATTTATACCTTCTGAATCCAATTCTCCCTACGCAACAAGAGAACTGTTCGGTTCTGCAAACATATATTGTATCTAGGATATACTGCAACATATCCAACATATAAAGGACTGCTTGCCATCTAGGGGAGGGGGTGGAGGGAGGGAGGGGAAAAAAATCGGAACAGAAACGAGTGTCAATATAAAGTAATTATTAAATAAAAAATTAAAAAAAATCAATGAATTTGAGAAAATGGTGGAATAGGTCAGAAATTTCCAGACTTTCCAGATTTTTTCCACAAACAAAGAAATTTGAAACAAAATGAACATAGAACAGCATGGTTCACAAAGCTGTCCTCTTCAGACAACTTGAGAGAACCTCAGTAAAGATGAGACCTCCAGAGGCTGAGCTTTGGCCTGAGTGAAATATAAAAACCTCTAGGCTGACTGCTCAATCAAGAAAGGGCAGCTCTGTCAAGAAGCAGACTAGACCACATTTCACCTCAGAAACTTTTAAAACACAAACTTTAATCTAAAGAAGAATAAACATTGTGTTGGGGAAGATTGAAGGATACCTCACTCTCTCTAGAAGGGAGGTCTAGTAGTGCTGATGGGAATTTATCCTAGGCTGTGACTGTGGGTGAGGGAGAGTGAGCACAGGCCTGGTAAGTGGGATATCAGAGAACAAGGATGTTTTCAGGACATTGTGGCTGGGGCTGTAAGTGTGGCTTAAATTCAGGAAATAACAATAAAGAGAACCCGAGGCTTAAAATAACATTATCTCTAACTCAAGGTAAAATTTTTTAAAATAACTTTTTATTGATAGAACGCATGCCAGGGTAATTTTTACACCATTATCCCTTGCATTCACTTCTGTTCCAATTTTTCCCCTCCCTCCCTCCACCCCCTCCCCCAGATGGCAAGCAGTCCTTTACATGTTGAATGGGTTACAGTATATACTAGATACAATATATGTGTGCAGAACCGAACAGTTTTCTTGTTGCACAGGGAGAATTGAATTCAGAAGGTAGAAATAACCCGGGAAGAAAAACAAAAATGCAAGCAGTTTATATTCATCTCCCAGTGTTCTTTCTCTGGGTGTAGCTGTTTCTGTTCATCTTTGATCAATTGAAACTGAGTTAGATCTTCTCTTTATTGAAGAGATCCACTTCCATCAGAATACATCCTCAAACAGTATCGTTGTTGAGGTATATAATGATCTCCTGGTTCTGCTCATTTCACTCAGCATCAGTTCATGTAAGTCTCTCCAGTCCTCTCTATAATCATCCTGCTGGTCATTCCTTACAGAACAATAATATTCCATAACATTCATATACCACAATTTACTCAACCATTCTCCAATGGATGGACATCCTTTCATTTTCCAGCTTCTAGCCACTACAAACAGGGCTGCCACAAACATTTTGGCACATACAGGTCCCTTTCCTTTCTTTAGTATCTCTTTGGGGTATAAGCCCAGTAGAAACACTGCTGGATCAAAGGGTATGCACAGTTTGATAACTTTTTGAGCATAGTTCCAAATTGCTCTCCAGAATGGCTGGATGTGTTCACAATTCCACCAACAATGTATCAGTGTCCCTGTTTTTCCACATCCCCTCCAACATTCCCCATTATCTTTCCCTGTCATTCTAGCCAATCTGACAGGTTTGTAATGGTATCTCAGAGTTGTCTTAATTTGCATTTCTCTGATTAATAATGATTTGGAGCATATTTTCATATGTCTATAAATAGTTTCAATTTCTTTGTCTGAGAATTGTCTGTTCATATCCTTTGACCATTTATCAAGGTTAAAATTTTGATAATTAGCTCCTAAAAGTAAATAAAACAAAATAAAAATGAGAAGGCAAAAGAAAAAGAATCCAACTATAGATAGCTGCTTTGGTGTAAAAGAAGCTGAGTTGATATTCAGAGAATGATAAGGAAGTGAAAAAGCCACTCATGTAATATAATGTAAAATGGTCCAAGCCCCAAAATAACTCTTGAAGAACTTTAAAAGGTATTAAAAAAATGAGAGACTGAGAAAAAATCAGGGAAAAAATAAAAGCAAACCAAGAAAGTATGAGAATAAAGTTAACCAATTAGAAAAAGAGATACAATCTTAAGGAAGAAAATTCCTTGAAAATAAGACTTGGGCAAGCAGAATCAAATAATACTATAAAACACCAAGAACTTTTAAAAAGTAAAAAAAAAAGGAAAATAATAGAAGGATTTGGAGATCAAGATACAATATAATAATTGTCAGATTACCTGAAATGTGTGATCAAAAAAGAATCTAGATAGACTATTACAAAGAATTGCTAAGAAAAATTACCCTAAAGTTCTATAACAAAATGGTAAAGTAAACATTAAAAAATCTACCATTTGCCAACAGAAAAAGATCTCAAGAGGAAAACTTACAGGAATGTCACATGCAACTTTTAAAGGTCCAACTTAAGGAGAAAATATTGCAAGTTACAGATAAGAAGCACTTTAAAGTCAAGATTTCATATAGCTTCTATCATTGCAGCTTCTATCCTGAAGGACTGTAGGTCTTGGAACATTATAATTTGAAGAGCAAAAGAGCTAGCATTGTGTCCAAGAATAATTTACCTAACAGAGTTGAGTACAACCCTGCATGGGAAAAAAGGGCATTTGACAGACAGAAAGAATTTCAGGTGTTTGTAACAAAAAGACCCAGAACCCGTTGGAAAATTCAGTATAAAAATCCAGAAGAAATATAGGGAAAGAACATAGGAATATATGGGGCTTTCCTTAAAATGATAAGTAATATCTCTCTAAAACTATCAGCCAGCATTATCTGTAATGGGGATAAGCTAGAAGCCTTTCCTATAAGATTGGGGTGAAACAAGGATGCCTATCATCATCATTGTTATTCATTATTGAACTAGAAATAGTAAGTTATCAATAAGAAAAAAGAAATCGAAGGAATTAGAATAGGCAATAGGGAAAGAAAAACATCACTTTTTGCAGAAGATCTGAAGCATCCAAGAGAATCAACTAAAAACTATTTGAAATCATTAACACTTTGGCAATATTGCAATATATAAAATAAATACAAATCATCAACATTTCTATGTATTATTAACAAATCCCAGCAGCAAAAGATAGAAAGAGAAACTCCATCTAAAATAACTGTAGATAATATCAAACACTAGGGAGTCTACCTGCCAAGACAAACCCAGGAACTTTATGAATATGATCACAAAGCATTTTTTTCACACAAAAAAGCTAGATCTACATAACTTGAAAAAGTCAATTGCTCATGAATAAAATAAAATATATTATCATATAATGCATATAATAATATAATAACAAATATATAATATGTTAACATAATATAAAGGACAGTTATACATAATCTAATTTACTTTACCAGTGCCAAACCAATCAAACTATCGATCAAATTATTTAATGGGGCTAGAAATAACAATAATAAAATTCATCTGGACAAATGAAAGGTTAAAAATATCAAGGGAATTAGTGGAAAATGCAAAGTAAGGTGGCTTCACAGTAGTAGATCTAAAATTATATTACAAAGTAGTAATCATCAAAATGATTTGGTACTATGTAAGAAATAGAGGGATCAAGCAGAGGAATAGGTTAGGTATATAAGACATGGTAGTAAATGACTATAGCAATCTCTTGTTTGATAAACTGAAAGAGTCTAGTTTCTGAGATAAAAACTCACTATTTGACAAATACTACTGGAAAAATTGAAAAATTACATGGCAAAAACTAGGCATAAACCAACATCTTATACCATATTCCAAGAACAAGGTCAAAATAGATACATAATTTAAACATAAAGTTGTAAAGGACTGAAACTGTGAGTTGATGAACTGGGGTCGGACAACCGAGCACTTAAAGCTAATTATCAATTGGACAATACTCTATTAGAATATGCTTTGAAAATGGCCCTTTCCACTATTCTGTGCTGGTTTGATCTTTTGTTGTATACAGAGAAGTGTGGGAGAGATTAGGGGGTGGAATAAGACAAGCCAGAGTCACTTTGGCTGTGGATGAAGAGAAAGGAGATCGTGGAGATCCTGCATCCATCCCTAAGGCCAAGGACTTGCTTATCCTGACTGTGGCTGATTCTAAGATATCCAGGGTGCTAACTCAGTCTTCACCATAAAGTGATGCCATAGGCAAATTAGAAGAGTAAGGAAGAGTTTACCTCTCAAATCTATGAAGGCAAACAAGAGATAGATACCATTACAAAATGCAAAATGGACAATTTTGATTAAATTAAAATAAAAAGCTTTTGTACGAAGTGAACCCACCCAAGAAAGAAAGAAAAGCAGAATGCTAAAAAAACAATTTTTTTTTTACAGCAAGTGTTTCTGATAAAGGCGTCATTTCTGAAATATATAGAGAACAAATTTATAAAAATACAAGTCATCCCCCAACTGATAAATGGTTAAAAATATGCAAGGAAGTTTTTCAATTAAGAAATCAAAACAATTTATACTCCTACAAAAATGTTCTAAATCATCGTTGATTACTTAGAGAAATGTAAAGAACCTTCATATATTTTTGTAATCCTCTTATATTGGCTAAAATAATAAAAAGGTAAAGTCACAAATGTTGGAGGTGATATTGAAAAATCGGGACAGTAATTCATTGCTTTTTGAACCATGAATTGAGCCAACCATTTTGGAGAGCAAACTGCAATTATGCCCAATGATTTATTAAATTGCTATACTCTTCGATTAAACAATACCTAGAAGGTCTATTTCCAAAAATACATAGGAAAAAAGGGAAAAAACCTTATGAGTTCTACAATGTTCATAGCAGCTCTCTTTGTGATGGCAAAGACCAAGAAATTACAGGGATGCCCATCAATTGAAGAATGGCTAATGTGATTATGATAAAATACTACTGTACTCTAAGAAATGATGAGCTCAGCCATCTTAGAAAACATGAAAAGACTTACATAAAATAGTAGAGTGAAATGATCAGAACAAAGAATTGGAAATCCTCAAAATTAAAGGTTGGATTAATTAAAGTTAATGTAAAAATCCATCGACTTAAGAAATAAAACTAGAACTTGGTTTTTATAAAACAGCAAACAAAATAAACAAACCATTGGCTAATATGACTTTAAAAAGAGGAGATGAAAAACAAATAACTGTATAAAAATGAAAACTATGAATATACTACTAATAAAGATGAAATCAAATCAGTTTCTGGAAGTTATTTTGCCCAAATATATACCAATCAATTTAATGGAATGAAGGAATATTTTAAAAAAAAAAATGACCTAGTTACAGAAGGGGAAGTTGAATATCTAAATAGACCTATGTAGAAAAATAAATTGAAAGAACTTAAAAATAAATGTATTTTCTAAATAAAAGCAGAACCAGATGCATTTACAAGTGAATTTTATCAATTTTTTAGAGATCAACAAATTCTAATATTAAATGTATTATTTGAATAATAGGCAAAAAGCAAAGAAAATGTGACACTAATACCTACCCCATGAAGAGTAAAAATAGAGAAAGAAAATTATAGACCAACTTCATTAATGAGTATGTCTATACTCATTAATGTAAAAATCCTTAATAAAATACTAACTAAAAGAGATCACAACATTCTATTTAAAGGATTATACATTATGAGCAAATGAGATACATACCAGAAATACAAGAATGATTTAACATAAGGAAAACTAATAACATAATTCTTCTTAGCGATAATAAAAGTTAAAAAATCTAATATGATTATATTAATAGATGCATGAAAAGATTTTGGTGAAGGATATTTCCTTAAAATGATGATAAGTTATCTATCTAAAACCTTCAGCTAGCATTATTTATAATGAGAATGAGCTAGAAGCTCTCCCCAAAAGATCCGGAATAAAATAAGGATGTTCATAATTACTAATATTATTCAATATTAAGTTATAAATGCTAGCAATAGCAATATAAGAGAAGAAAAAGAAATGGAAGGAATCAAAATGATAATGAAATGTGAGGTAACAAAATTGTTACGTTAGGTAGACATTCTCTGATATATTTGGAAACTTCTAGTGATTCAAATAAAAAGTTAGTTGAAACAATTAATAATATTAGCAACCTAGAAGGATATAAAATAAACTAATATAAATCATCAGAATTTCTATGTATCACCAACAAAACCTTGCAAGAAAAGCTAGTAAGATATGTTCCATTTAAAATAACTGTAGACTGTATACAATTATTAGCAACATTTCTATCAAGAAAAAATGAGGAAATACATCAATACAATTATCAAACTTTCTTTTTACAAATCAAGTTAGATTTAAGTAATTGGACAAAAATATTAATTACGGAGAGGCAGAACCTATAATAAAAATGCCAATTCTACCTAAATTAGTTTATTTATTCAAAGCTAATCTAATTAATCACCAAAAATTATTTTCTTGATTAAATAGTAAACGTTTGATCTTATTGAGTCTTTTATAATTAATCTTTAATTTTTATCTTATATGTCTCCTGTATCTTATTATATATTGAATTTTTGTTACAAATATTTGAAAGTCTTCCAATTCACTAAATATCTATTTCCCCCCTACTCTGGATTACACTTAATTTTGCTGGGTAAGTTATATTCAGTGAAAAGACTATATGAAATATAGTGTTCAAGGACCTATATTCCTTCATGGTAGTAGCTTCTAGATATTTTTTAATCCTGATTGTACCGCCGAAATAGTTAATTTGTTTCTCATTACTTGCAATAACTCCTCCTTAGCCTGAGAACTTTGAAATTTGGTTAAAATATTCCTACAAATTTCTCTCCTGGAATTTCTTTCAGGTGGTGACTGATGGATTTCTTTTTTCTATTTCTTTTATTATTTGTTTCAACTTTATGAAGAGTAGAATTATTTGCATCTAGTTCTAAATTGTGGTAAGTGAAACTTGCTATTTGAGATAAAATTTCTTGGGACTGTAACTGATATACTTTTGAGTTTTAATTCAGATAATAATTATGTAATGAATCATTATGTCATTAATCCATTATTCCAGAGACATGCTACAAAGTACTCAGAGAAATGTGATCCTAAACAGTTACAGGTGAAATCTGCATCTGGGCAAGAACTGGGAGGACAACCTTGGCGTCAGCTTAAAGTTGGATCCTTCTGACTCAATTTCTTAGTTGTATTCCTCTGCATAGGTATGTTTCCCCCTGATTATTCCTGAACCTGACTAGTAAGTGGAATTGTTACTGTATGATTAGTTGTCAATTGTGACACTTACCTGACCAAGAATACTTTATTCTGTCATATGGGTATATTGGGAATACTATCAACACAGTCAGTAAAGTAGAGGTGTGTTAGGAAATTCTTTGGATCAAAGTTAGGATCCCATCTCTGATTTAGTATAAAGGTCTTATCAGTTAAGACCTGGGATAAATTCTCCAATTGATAAATGGTCAAAGGATATGAACAGACAATTCTCAGATGAAGAAATTAAAACTATTTATAGACATATGAAAATATGCTCCAAATCATTATTAATCAGAGAAATGCAAATTAAGACAACTCTGAGGTACCACTATACACCTGTCAGATTGGCTAAAGTGACAGGGAAAGATAATGTGGAATATTGGAGGGGATGTGGGAAAACAGGGACACTGATACATTGTTGGTGGAATTGTGAACACATCCAGCCATTCTGGAGAACAATTTGGAACTATGCTCAAAAAGTTATCAAACTGTGCATACCCTTTGATCCAGCAGTGTTTCTACTGGACTTTTACCCCAAAGAGATACTAAAGAAGGGAAAGGGACCTGTATGTGCCAAAATGTTTGTGGCAGCCCTGTTTGTAGTGGCTAGAAGCTGGAAAATGAAGGGATGTCCATCAGTTGGAGAATGGCTGGGTAAATTGTGGTATATGAATGTTATGGAATATTATTGTTCTGTAAGAAATGACCAGCAGGATGAATACAGAGAGGACTGGCGAGACTTACATGAACTGATGCTGAGTGAAATGAGCAGAACCAGGAGATCATTATATACCTCAACAACGATATTGTTTGAGGATGTATTCTGATGGAAGTGGATCTCTTCGATAAAGAGCGCTAATTCAGTTTCAATTGATCAAAGATGGGCAGAAGCAGCTACACCCAAAGAAAGAACACTGGGAGATGAATATAAACTGCTTGCATTGTTGTTTTTCTTCCAGGGTTATTTGTACCTTCTGAATTCAATTTCCCCTGTGCAACAAGAAAACTGTTTGGTTCTGCACATACAAATTGTATCTAGGATATACTGTAACCTATTTAACATGTAAAGGACTGCTTGCCATCTAGGGGAGGGGGTGGAGGGAGGGAGAGGAAAAATCTGAACAGAAGTGAATGCAAGGGATAATGCTGTAAAAAATTGCCCTGGCATGGGTTCTATCAATAAAAAGTTATTTAAAAAAATAAGGAATAATTGAGTGGAGGCCCATGGCACCTTCCGGGTCTGACCCAGCTCTAAGCTCCCACGGAGCCGGCTCCTGCCTCCTTCTGGGCCTTGGGAACAAATTGTGCTCACCCTCCCATTCTGCCATGGAAAGTTGGCTTCTTCTCTGCCAGGGATCCTCCTCCAGTACCAGTGATTACCCTCAACCGGGCTTAGGCCGTCTGCCAGAAAGGTTTTGCCAGATGTGGCCATGAGGGGGTGAAAGGGACCCCAGCAAAGGAAGTACAGGTGTTTGGGAATTGGGGAGCTCCTAGGGAGAAGCCTGAATTGCCTTCCAAGGCGCTGCCTGAGACACGCAGGGAGAAGCACTGACTCCTTAGATGGACCTTTGCTTCTTGAGTGGGGCTTTGGGGCCTTCTCCACTTCCTTGCATTGACAAGATTTTTCTGGGCCCAGATCCTGTGGTCAATCAGATGGCCAGGTTACGATGGCAACCTCCAAGCTCGTTTTTCCCCTATATAAGTTCTTTTATAGAGTTCTAGAGTTTTATAGAGTTATAAGTTCTTTTGTCCCCCTTTCTCCGAGGGCTCATAAGAAAGCGCCCCCATTACGTAGGGCACAAACCCTCCAGGCCCCTCGCCTGCCTTAAGCATCCTTGCCCTTCTTAATGGCCACTTCCTCTAAGGAACTTAACCTTTGTCTTCCTCCCTGTTAATGGCTAAAAGTCCCTTTGGGAATGAGTCTCCTCCCAGCAGTGTCCCAAAATCTTTGCCTCTGGTTTTGAAAAAGGTCTAAGGCTACAATTTCTACACGACATTATCCCTTGCAATCACTTATGTTTCGTTTTTCCCCTCCCTCCCTCCTCCCCCCCCCCCCCCAGGATGGCAAGCAGTCCTATATGCTAAACATGTTGCAGTATATCCTAGATACAATACATATTTGCAGAACCAAACAGTTCTCTTGTTGCACAGGGAGAATTGGATTCAGAAGGTAAAAATAACTCGGAAGAAAATCAAAATTGCAAATAGTTCACATTCATTTCCCAGTATTCCTTCTTTGGGTGTAGCTGTTTCTGTCCATCATTTCTCCAATGAAACTCAGTTAAGTCTCTTTGTCAGAGAAGGAAGTGGATTTCTTTGACAAAGAGACCTAACTGAGTTTCAATTGATAAATGACGGACAAAAGCAGCTACACCCAAAAAAAGAACACTGGGAAACGAATGTGAACTATCGGCATTTTTGTTTTTCTTCCCGGGTTATTTATACCTTCTGAATCCAATTCTCCCTATGCAACAAGAGAACTGTTCGGTTCTGCAAACATATATTGTATCTAGGATATACTGCAACATATCCAACATATAAAGGACTGCTTGCCATCTAGGGGAGGGAGTGGAGGGAGGGAGGGGAAAAAAATCGGAAAAGAAACGAGTGCAAGGGATAATGTTGTCAATATAAAGTAATCATTAAATAAAAATTAAAAAAAAAGAAAAAAAAAGAAAATTTGTCCATGCTTATGTCTTGTGAAGAACAAAGCTATAATAATAACAACAATAACAATAATAATAATAATAAAAGATTGATCCTGATCTGCATTTGAATACATTTCTCTCCCCCAAAGTTAGAAGATTTTTTTTTTCTGATTATGAAGGAGAAGCACACTCATGGGGCGTTTAAGTAATGATGGGGAGATAGCTACTCTCAGGCTCATTCATTGAACCAGAAATAACAGTCCCTCCCTGGGTATCCAACCTGACAGTTCTAGTGTGAGATAGGAGAGTAAGATATTGGAGATACTGGTATATATTTATATGAAAGGGAGTTTTGCTTTCAGGACCACAATTCAGCTGTGATCGTCACCAAATAAAGATTCCGGATAACAAGGCATGGAGATATATATAAATATAGATGTAATGTCTGGACTAGCTCTCTGGAGGGCCTCAGGATCATTCAAAGTCCTTGGTCTATAGGAGAAGTGAAGGAGACAGCAAACAACTGGGCTTGTCAAAGATGAATCCTGGACTCTGGAGTCCTCTCTCCTCAGCATGCTGTGGCACAGAGACTCTGATCTCTCTCCCTCTGCCCTCTAATCTTTCCCTACAATTACCTCACCACACCACATTCAGCAATTGCAGATCATGAGGGGAGCCATCACATCACCGAGTCATATAGAACCATGATCTCCCAGTGAGTCGGTAATTAGCCTTAAGTGCTCTGCTGTTCTGGATTCAAGTGCACCTTTTCAGAGTTTCAGTCCTTTACATATAGATATAGATAGATAGATAGTTAGTTTTTGTTGTTCTTGAGGCAATTGGGGGTAAGTCACTTGCCCAGGGCCACACAGCTAGGAAATGTTAAGTATCTGAGGCCAGATTTGAACTCAGGTCCTCCTAACTTCAGGGCTGGGGCTTTATCCACTGCACCACCTAGCTGTGCAGATGGATATATTTTTAACACCTTCAGGTTTTTTTTTTAATTTTGAACTTAAAGACCAAAAAGCAGAACCAAAGAAGAGGGTTCTTTATGAATCCGTGAATCTCTTTTATTGTTTACTTTTTTAAAAAGTAAAGCATGCGGTACATTTTGCACATTGTTTTCAAAGCTGACCTGCTTGCCCACACTTCCTTCTGATCTCCTGTTCCCCCCTCCCCACCTTTTAAACCTTGGAATCACTTATTGCCATAAAGATGTTTCCCTCACTCCCTCCCCTTTCCAAACCCCTCTCCCAGAGAGGAAACTGAGAGAAAGGAAAAACAACAACTTTGTAACAAGGAAGTCAAGTGGGACAAAGCCGAGGCCCAGAGCGCACAATGTCTGTCCTTTTCAGCACCCGGTGTCCTGTGCACCAGCACGTGGAGAGCTCCGTCTGACCTCCTCTGGAGTCCTGCTTAGCCACCGCCCTGGGCAGAATTCTTGGATCTTTCACTGTTATTTTTCTTTATAAAATCGACAAATTGTTGTCTTGTTTCTGCTCCCTTTGTCCTGCCCGTTTTCTCCTCAGTTCTCTGAACTAATTTCTTTCCACGTGCAAACAGCTTTGATTAGACCCGTCCCTCCCCATTTCTCTGTCCAGCCACTGCCCTGATGGACACGCGCTTAGCTCCTTCCCTTCCTCTTCACCCCCCTTCTCCTGACCTGTCCTTTTTCATCCCCTCAAGTCTTTCTTTATCCTTATTTGCCCTTTTCCTAAAATGTAATATGGGGGGAGGGGGGACAACAGTCCCAGTAGTCCCTACTGTGAGGGGGATCAGATGAGATCTTATTTGTAAGTGCTTAGCACACTCTGGCACACAGTAGGCGCTTAATTAGTGCTTGTTTCCTTCCTCCTGTGCCCCTCCTTTCCTCTCCTGCTCCTCTGGAGGAAGGGGGGAGTTCTGGCCTCTATGAGACAGCATTTCTTCCCTCTTACAATGTTGGGAGAAATGTTCACTGGGCAGGAGCTGTCCGGTGCTGATCAGTGTCGGGACTGTCCTCCCCGGGCGTGGCCTGAGCTCATTCTACTGGAGGGAAGCCCGGTCCGTGGCCGAGCCGGGAGGGGGCGCTGCTCCCAGCGGCTTGGGGTCCCCTCCGGCCTTCCCTGGGGCGACGAGCCGGCTCCTCACCGCGGGTCCGGCTGCCTGGGCGGGGCAGAGGTGCGGGGGCGGGGCTCCTCCCTTTGGGCCCGGGCTCAGCGCAGGGTGGCGTACAGGCTGGGAGCCTCCGGGGCCGAAGGGGGAGGCTCCTCGGCCCCCGCCCCGAGCCTGCGGGGGTCCAGCTGGGCGTAGGTCACTTGCTGAGGGTCTTCCCCGGGAGGAGCCTGCGGGAGGAGAGGAGGGGCTGAGCGGGGGGAGCAGCCTGAGCCCACCTCCCGCTGGGTTTGGGCGTGAGCGCCCCCCCTCCTCTCCCCACTCCCCCACTTCCACCTCCCCCCCCTTCCCCGAGCTGAGAGACTCACAGTTGTGTCCTCCCGCGCGGCCTCTGTCTGCCCGCCATCCTCCACAGCAGCGTCTGAGGCAGAGAAGCAGGGGCTCAGGACCCGGCTCTGCCCAGGGTCAGGCCTTTCCCTCTCCCAGCCCCTCCCCCTCCCGCCCCGCCCCTCACTCACACAGCGGCTCCTCCAGTTTTTCAATAAACAACTTTTCTGCCTTCTACTGAGGGATCTCTGAGTAGTCATTTTGGGTAAGGGTCTTCTACATCCCTCACATCCCTATTTCCCATGTTGAAAAGAAAATCTCTTTTGACCTATTTTCTGAGTCTATCCACTCTCTCTGGACAGGGATGCCTTAATTCCTCACGAGTCATTTGGAATTGTGTTTGGATGTTGGGGGTTGATGCAAATTTCTAGGTTTCTCCTGCTTTCTTCATCCTCTGTCTCTTTTGTCTGCTGTCTCCAATGTACTACTTAGTTGCCTCCCATATTACTTTTGATAAACTTGATCACATTGCTCAGGAACCTCAGTGAGAAGCCAGGACTGCATCGAAGTGCAGGCAAGAAGTGTGTCTTGTGGAATATAAAAATTGGCTGTACTAAGAAAAATAGGTTGGGATTCATATGTGGCCAATCATGCTTCTTTCCGCCAATTACTGAATATGTAACCTCTTAGTGTACTGTTTTCTTATTGTAAATGAACCCATTCTTTGCACAAACCTCATGCCTGTATTTATTGGGGTTTGTGAATTCTTTCACAAAGCCTGACATCGGCCAAGGGGATCCCATTGCTGTTAGGGGATCTCTCAGCCCTGATTTCTGACTCCTCACCATGTACTCACATATATTTTTTCCTGAGGAAACTTCCTGAATAACTGAGAATTTGAGGCCCTGCTGCAGCAGAGATAGAAGTTTTCTTAGCACTGTGTTCTCTACACATGTGATTCACTATCATTGCATCTTTAAGTTTATTCCCACTTTTTTTTAACCTCTCAACTCCTCCAGGGACTTTTTGTGTATTTGTTGGAGAGTGAATCTCAAACTATTTTGAGAAATATCCCATAAAGATTGATCATGAAAAGGTGTTCCAAGTCATTATTGATCAGTGAAATGCAAATTAAGGCAACTCTGAAATATCACTACACACCTCTCAGATCTGCTAAGATGACAGGAAACTATAATGACAAATGTTGGAAGGGATGTGGGCAAAATGGGACACTGATGCATTGTTGGTGGAGTTGTGAACTGATCCAACCATTCTGGAGAGCAATTTGGATTTATGCTCAAAAAGTTATCAAACTGTGCATACCCTTTGATCCGGAAGGGTTACTACTGGGCTTATAACCCAAAGAGATCTTAAAAGAGGGAAAGGGTCCTCTATGTGCAAGAATATGTGTGGCAGCCCTCTTTGTAGCGGCCAGAAACTAGAAACGGAGTGGATGCCCATCAATTGGACAATGGCTGGATAAATTGTGGTCTATCAATATTATGGAATATTATTGTTCTGTAAGAAATGATCAGCAGGATGATTTCAGAGAAGCCTGGAGAGACTTACAGGAACTGATGCTAAGTGAAATGAGCAGGACCAGGAGATCATTGTACATTTAAACAATACTAGATGAGGATCAATTCTGATGGAAGTGGCTCTCTTCCACAATGAGAGGATCCAAATCAGTTCCAACTGATCAGTGATGAAGAGAACCAGCTACGCCCAGAGAAAGAGCACTGGGAACTGCCTGTGGGCCACAACATAGCATTTGCAGTCTTACTGTTATTGTTTGCTCACATTTTTGTTTTTCTTCCCAGGTTATTTTTCCTTCTTTCTAAATCCAATTTTTCTTGTGCAACAAGATAACGGTATAAATATGTCTACATATATTGCATTTAACATATACTTTAACAAATTTAACATGTATTGGACTATCTGCCACCTGGGGGAGAGCATGGAGGGAAGGAAGGGAAGAGTTAGAATAGAAGTGTTTGCAAGGGTCAGTGGTGAAAATTTGTCCATGCTTATGTCTTGTGAAGAACAAAGCTATAACAACAACAACAACAACAACAACAATAATAATAATAATAATAAAAGATTGATCCTGATCTGCATTTGAATAAATTTCTTTCCCCCAAAGTCAGAAGATTATTTTTTTCTGTTTATGAAGGGGAAACACACTGGTAGGGCATTTAACTAATGATGGGGAGCTAGCTACTCTCAGGCTCATTCATTGAACCAGAAATAACAGTCCCTCCCTGGGTATCCAACCTGACAGTTCTTGTGTGAGATAGGAGAGTAAGATATTGGAGATACTGGTATATATTTATAGGACAGGGAGTTTTGCTTTCAGGACCACAATTCAGCTGTGATCGTCACCAAATAAGGATCCCAGATAATAAGGTATGGATATATATATAGCTGTAATGTCTAGACTAGCTCTCTGGAGGGCCTCAGGATCATTCAAAGTCCTTGGTCTATAGGAGAAGTGAAGGAGACAGCAAACAACTGGGCTTGCCAAAGATGAATCCTGGACTCTGGAGTCTGGAGCCTGAAGTCTTCTCTCCTCAGGATGCTGCGGCAGAGAGACTCTGATCTCTCTCCCTCGGCCTTCATTCCTTCCCTACGATTACCTCAGCACAGCACATTCAGCAATTGCCGATCATGAGGGGAGCCATCACATCACCATATCATATAGAACCATGATCTCCCATTGACTCTGCTGTTCTGGATTCAAGTGCACCTTTTCAGAGTTTCAGCCCTTTACATATAGATATTGATAGATAGATAGATAGATAGATAGATAGATAGATAGATAGATAGATAGATAGATAGATAGATAGATAGATAGATAGATAGTTAGTTTTTGTTGTTCTTGAGGCAATTGGGGTTAAGTGACTTGCCCAGGGCCACACAGCTAGGAAATGTTAAGTGTCTGAGGCCAGATTTGAACTCAGGTCCTCCTAACTTCAGGGCTGGGGCTTTATCCACTGCACCACCTAGCTGTGCAGATGGATATATTTTTAACACCTTCAGTTTTTTTTTTTTTTTTTTTTTTAATAAATTTTATTTTATTTAATAATAACTTCGCATTGACAGAATCCATGCCAGGATAATTTCTACACGACATTATCCCTTGCAATCACTTATGTTTCGTTTTTTCCCCTCCCTCCCTCCTCCCCCCCCCCCCCCCCCCCCCCCCCCCCCCCCCCCCCCCCCCCCCAGGATGGCAAGCAGTCCTATATATGCTAAACATGTTGCAGTATATCCTAGATACAATACATATTTGCAGAACCAAACAGTTCTCTTGTTGCACAGGGAGAATTGGATTCAGAAGGTAAAAATAACTCGGGAAGAAAATCAAAATTGCAAATAGTTCACATTCATTTCCCAGTATTCCTTCTTTGGGTGTAGCTGTTTCTGTCCATCATTTCTCCAATGAAACTCAGTTAAGTCTCTTTGTCAGAGAAGGAAGTGGATTTCTTTGACAAAGAGACCTAACTGAGTTTCAATTGATAAATGACGGACAAAAGCAGCTACACCCAAAAAAAGAACACTGGGAAACGAATGTGAACTATCGGCATTTTTGTTTTTCTTCCCAGGTTATTTTTCCTTCTTTCTAAATCCGATTTTTCCAAAATCAATACAGAAATAAGGGGGAGGTAATAGGATTGGGTGGAGTATAGAAGAGTGTATTCACAGGAGTGGGATAAAATTTGTAGATAAATGGGAAAGGGTTAAAAGGAAAGAAAAAAATTAGGGGAGGGAGTGGAGGGAGGGAGGGGAAAAAAATCGGAAAAGAAACGAGTGCAAGGGATAATGTTGTCAATATAAAGTAATCATTAAATAAAAATTAAAAAAAAAGAAAAAAAAAGAAAAAAAAAGAAAATTTGTCCATGCTTATGTCTTGTGAAGAACAAAGCTATAATAATAACAACAATAACAATAATAATAATAATAAAAGATTGATCCTGATCTGCATTTGAATAAATTTCTTTCCCCCAAAGTCAGAAGATTATTTTTTTCTGTTTATGAAGGGGAAACACACTGATGGGGTGTTTAACTAATGATGGGGAGATAGCTACTCTCAGGCTCATTTATTGAACCAGAAATAACAGTCCCTCCCTGGATATCCAACCTGACAGTTCTTGTGTGAGATAGGAGAGTAAGATATTGGAGATACTGGTATATATTTATAGGACAGGGAGTTTTGCTTTCAGGACCACAATTCAGCTGTGATTGTCACCAAATAAGGATCCCAGATAATAAGGTATGGAAATATATATATAGATATAGCTGTAATGTCTGGACTAGCTCTCTGGAGGGCCTCAGGATCATTCAAAGTCCTTGGTCTATAGGAGAAGTGAAGGAGACAGCAAACAACTGGGCTTGTCAAAGATGAATCCTGGACTCTGGAGTCCTGCTTAGCCACCGCCCTGGGCAGAATTCTTGGATCTTTCACTGTTATTTTTCTTTATAAAATCGACAAATTGTTGTCTTGTTTCTGCTCCCTTTGTCCTGCCCATTTTCTCCTCAGTTCTCTGAACTAATTTCTTTCCATGGGGCAAACAGCTTTGATTAGACCCGTCCCTCCCCATTTCTCTGTCCAGCCACTGCCCTGATGGACACGCGCTTAGCTCCTTCCCTTCCTCTTCACCCCCCTTCTCCTGACCTGTCCTTTTTCATCCCCTCAAGTCTTCCTTTATCTTTATTTGCCCGTTTCCTAAAATGTAATATGGGGGGAGGGGGGGACAGCAGCCCCAGTAGTCCCTACTGTGAGGGGGATCAGATGAGATCTTATTTGTAAGGGTCAGTGGTGAAAATTTGTCCATGCTTATGTCTTGTGAAGAACAAAGCTATAATAATAACAACAATAACAATAATAATAATAATAAAAGATTGATCCTGATCTGCATTTGAATAAATTTCTTTCCCCCAAAGTCAGAAGATTATTTTTTTCTGTTTATGAAGGGGAAACACACTGGTAGGGCATTTAACTAATGATGGGGAGCTAGCTACTCTCAGGCTCATTCATTGAACCAGAAATAACAGTCCCTCCCTGGGTATCCAACCTGACAGTTCTTGTGTGAGATAGGAGAGTAAGATATTGGAGATACTGGTATATATTTATAGGACAGGGAGTTTTGCTTTCAGGACCACAATTCAGCTGTGATTGTCACCAAATAAGGATCCCAGATAATAAGGTATGGAAATATATATATAGATATAGCTGTAATGTCTGGACTAGCTCTCTGGAGGGCCTCAGGATCATTCAAAGTCCTTGGTCTATAGGAGAAGTGAAGGAGACAGCAAACAACTGGGCTTGTCAAAGATGAATCCTGGACTCTGGAGTCCTCTCTCCTCAGCATGCTGTGGCACAGAGACTCTGATCTCTCTCCCTCGGCCCTTCAATCCTTCCCTATGATTTCCTCAGCACAGCACATTCAGCAATTGCCGATCGGGGCCATCACATCACGGTATCATATAGAACCATGATCTCCCATTGAATCTGGTGTTCTGGATTCAAGTGCACCTTTTCAGAGTTTCAGACCTTTACATATAGATATAGATATTGATAGATAGATAGATAGATAGTTTTTGTTGTTCTTGAGGCATTTGGGGTTAAGTGACTTGCCCAGGGCCACACAGCTAGGAAATGTTAAGTGTCTGAGGCCAGATTTGAACTCAGGTCCTCCTGACTTCAGGGCTGGGGCTTTATCCACTGCACCACCTAGCTGTGCAGATGGATATATTTTTAACACCTTCAGTTTTTTTTTTTTAATTTTGAACTTAAAGACCAAAAAGCAGAACCAAAGAAGAGGGTTCTTTGTGAAACTGTGAATCTCTTTTATTGTTTACTTTTTTAAAAAGTAAAGCATGCGGTACATTTTGCACATTGTTTTCAAAGCTGACCTGCTTGCCCACACTTCCTTCTGATCTCCTGTTCCCCCCTCCCCACCTTTTAAACCTTGGAATCACTTATTGCCATAAAGATGTTTCCCTCACTCCCTCCCCTTTCCAAATCCCTCTCCCAGAGAGGAAACTGAGAGAAAGGAAAAACAACAACTTTGTAACAAGGAAGTCAAGTGGGACAAAGCCGAGGCCCAGAGCGCACAATGTCTGTCCTTTTCAGCACCCGGTGTCCTGTGCACCAGCACGCGGAGAGCTCCCTCTGACCTGCTCTGGAGTCCTGCTTAGCCACCGCCCTGGGCAGAATTCTTGGATCTTTCACTGTTATTTTTCTTTATAAAATCGACAAATTGTTGTCTTGTTTCTGCTCCCTTTGTCCTGCCCATTTTCTCCTCAGTTCTCTGAACTAATTTCTTTCCACGGGGCAAACAGCTTTGATTAGACCCGTCCCTCCCCATTTCTCTGTCCAGCCACTGCCCTGATGGACACGCGCTTAGCTCCTTCCCTTCCTCTTCACCCCCCTTCTCCTGACCTGTCCTTTTTCATCCCCTCAAGTCTTCCTTTATCTTTATTTGCCCGTTTCCTAAAATGTAATATGGGGGGAGGGGGGGACAACAGTCCCAGTAGTCCCTACTGTGAGGGGGATCAGATGAGATCTTATTTGTAAGTGCTTAGCACAGTCTGGCACACAGTAGGCGCTTAATTAGTGCTTGTTTCCTTCCTCCTGTGCCCCGCCTTTCCTCTGGCCTCTATCACACAGCATTTCTTCCCTCTTAGAATGTTGGGAGAAACGTTCACTGGGCAGGAGCTGTCCGGTGCTGATCAGTGTCGGGACTGCCCTCCCCGGGCCTGGCCTGAGCTCATTCTATTGGAGGGAAGCCCCGTCCGTGGCCGAGCCGGGAGGGGGCGCTGCTCCCAGCGGCTTGGGGTCCCCTCCGGCCTTCCCTGGAGCGACGAGCCGGCTCCTCAACGCGGGTCCGGCTGCCTGGGCGGGACAGAGGCTGCGGGGGCGGGGCTCTTCCCTCCCGGCCCGGGCTCAGCGCAGGGCGGCGTACAGGCTGGGAGCCTCCGGGGCCGAAGGGGGAGGCTCCTCGGCCCCCGCCCCGAGCCTGCGGAGGTCCAGCTGGGCGTAGGTCACTTGCTGAGGGTCTTCCCCGGGGGAGCCTGCGGGAGGAGAGGAGGGGCTGAGCGGGGGGAGCAGCCTGAGCCCACCTCCCGCTGGGTGTGGGTGTGAGCCGCCCCGCCCCCCCCTCCCCCCGAGCTGAGAGACTCACAGCTGTGTTCTCCCGCGTGGCCTCTGTCTGCCCGCCATCCTCCACAGCAGCGTCTGAGGCAGAGAAGCAGGGGGTCAGGACTCGGCTCTGCCCAGGGACAGGCCTTTCCCTCTCCCAGCCCCTCCCCCTCCCGCCCCGCCCCTCACTCACACAGCGGCTCCTCCATGGGGGTCGCAGCTGGGTCTGAGCTGGGGAACCAGAAGGCACAGAATTAGGGGGGGTTGGGGGGGCAGGTGCGGTGGGGGGGGCTGGAAAGGGGAGCAGGTGTGGTGGGGGAGGGTCTGGGAAGGGGGGCTGTGGGGTGGGGAGGGTCTATCTGGGGCTCCTACCTCTTGGGGGTCTTCTTGCCTTCTGCCCCTCTGCTCCCATGGCCTGTGGGGAGAGTCGGGGTCAGCCTTCCCTAAGGCTCAGGCCCCGCCCCCGCCCCCCAGCCCCAAGAACTCACTGATTCTGGCCCGA
>NC_067400.1:623489694-623509694 GCF_016432865.1 Antechinus flavipes | reverse complement strand
GCCCTGCCTGTCCGGTCCAGACCCCCCCCACCTCCCTCTCTGGGGGAGCTGTCTGCTGGGGGCGGGAAGGGGAGAAAGAGAGGGGGAAGGGGGAGGGGGGACTCACCTTTCTGCACCTTCATCCTGTGGCCCAGACACAGCCCTGGCAGAGAGGACCCTGATTACTGTCAGTCAGCCCCCCTCCCCCTCCAACCCCCCCCCCCCTAGAGCAAGGAGACAGGACCCAGAGCCTGGCTCAGAGACCACCCCCCCCCCCTGAGCTTCCAGCTCCTCCCTCTCCCCCATCTTGCTGGCTGATCTCCGACTTGTCAGGCCCCTTCTTCCCCACATAATGGGGGTGGGGCAGGAGGGACCTGGGGCTCTGTAAATTCTCCTCCATCATGGGGGCTTCTTAGGACTCACCGAGGCACAGCAGGGCAGAGAGGGCGGGGCTCATGGTGGTCCCAGTGGGAGGGGGGCTGCTGGCCGACCCGGACCGGGGCACAGGACGCGAGCAGGGCTGGCTCTGCTCTGAGGTTCCCAAGCCGCGGGAAGCTTCACTTCCCCTTCCTGTTTGTGGGTGCTGCCTCCTTGCTGGGCCCGTGCTGTGGGGGAGAGGTGGGGGCGGTCACCTCATGACAGATGGAGCAATTCTTGCTTTTTTGGTGCTGATTCTGGCCCCAGAACCTGGGAAAGATCCCCAGGGAAGCGTGAGGTGTCAGCCTCACAGACCCCCACCCCACCCCTTCCCAATTGGCAGGTGTTGGGCTCCCCAGGGGTCTGTTTATCTGACCCTGGGGACCAGATCCTGCCCTCAGCCTGAATCCTCCATCCAATCCTGTCTCTCTGAGACTGGGCTCAATCCCCAGCCCAGCAGAGCCTTCCCGGGTGCTGGTCACTAAGGGGTTAAAGCTAAACCTCCAAATAAGGGATTGATGGGGGGGGGCTGCTTGGGGAGCTGCTGCCTTAGGGCCCAGGGGCGTCTGTTTCCCCAAGAACCTGCTGGCTCCAGCCCATCCTCGGGCCGGCCTGGGCCTCTGCCTTCTGTGGATGGGAGGCCTGGGCCTCCCAGCTGGCCCCAGACTGGAGGGTCCGGTCCCAGGACCGGCTTATTCCTCTCTAGTACTGTTGCTTACGAGTCTATTATGTACATCCCATCCCATCCCAGTTTTTGTTCAGCCATTGCCTAGTTAGATACTTCCCTTCCTCTTGCTAACCCTGATCTCCTGTCCTGTCCTCTCTCTTCCTGTCCTATCCCCTTCCCCTCCCTTCCTCTCCTGTCCTTTTCCTTAAACTATACATACCTCTATTTCCTAGAACCTAAAATGGGGGTAACAACAGCAGCTCTCTCTTAAGATTATTATGAGGATCAAACAACATTTCTGTAAGGGGCTTAAGCACAGGATCTGGCACATTATAAGTGCTTAGCAAATGCTCATTTTTTCTTCTACTTTGCCTTCTTCACTCTTCTCCTTCCCTCTCCTCCTTTTTTACTGGCTTCTTCAGCTTCTTAAATTCCTACCTGATAGAAGAGACTACTGCACCACTCCCCCCATGTCTTCTAAATTTCAATCTCTTTTTCTTCTTGATTTGCTCTCATTTTTCCTGTCTAGTTCCTGTGTATCCTTACTTGTTGGAACGTTTTCTCCTCCTTCCCCATTAAACTGTGAACTCATTAAGGATGGGACCTGGATTTGCTTCTTTTGTATCCCTAGACTTAGCACAGTGATAACACACAGCAGGCACTTAACTCATGCTTATTAACTACTGATTGGCTCCAAGTCTCCCCACCTTTCCCAAGAAGACTTTCTCAAGCCCTTTGAATGGTAGGGCAGTTTTTCTCCTGGTTATTCTGTAAAGTTCTCTCTAAAATGTACTGTTGTTCTCTGTTGAGGTTTTCTTGGGATCTCTGGGAGCAGGCTTCCTTTCAGTTCAGTAATCACCACACGAGTAGCCAGGGGTTACAGTCCAAATCCTTTATTGTCTCCTTCAAAGTCCGATATCCTTCATTTGGGGCTCAGCTAGTTTTCTTAGAGGCCTATCTCTCTCCTTGGTTCTGAGAGCTTGAGCTCCTGCCTCCTTCTCTGCCCTCTGAATCTCTCCGAATCCAAAGGTTTGTGCTTCAGCCTCCAGCCACCACAAAGGTGGATGATGGGATGAATCTGTCTCAGCCTCCGAGAGCTTCTAGTGCACTTGTCCTTTCTGGCCCTGAGAGCTTCTTGCTTATATGCTGTACACTTAGTACAAACCAATCATTATATCATTAGGAAACCATTACTTGTTGAGGATTAAATCAATGCTAAGCTAGATTTAACCATTGTCTCCTCAATTCCACTTAGTACCTTGTTTCAAGTTCTGGCCCATAACACCTCTTTGTAGGATTAAATCAATCATACTGAACCAGGCTAAATTAGATACCTATTATCTCTATCAATTCCACTGACTTAGCACCTTGTAAGAATCCTTTGTTTCAAGTTCAGAGTTCTGGCCCATAACATTATTCCTCATTTTCCATGACTCTATCTTGTTAGTACTGTTTTTGACGTGTGGTCTACTTCAAAGATATTTTTCCAAATTTCTTATGGGCAAGATTATGCCAGAGTTACAGAAAAATCATTCTTTTATATATTGAAATGTTAAGCTATTGACATTAAAGAAAAAACAGACACTTCTTTTAATATCATAAAAGTTTAATATTTTGTAAGGATACAAATTAAGTATTATTAGAGGACTCATGAATAGCCTAATTGATGAAGAAGATCCCCATGTCTGCAAGGAGTTAGGAAAGTTTTGGCTTCTTATTATAGAATGTTTAAGGCTGTAATTAAATTTTTATATCTTATGAGAAAGGTTTGTTCAAATGAGGTTAATATTAACAGAAGATAGGATTTTAGGTAACCAAAATTTGCAGGAGGAATGATACTTAGTCCCAAATAATAAAAAGGAAATAAAAAATAATTCTTATTAGAGTTTGGGTGTTTTAGGGATGTGGGAGTCGGGTTATAGTTCTGGAAACCATCTTAGCCAGCAGCCTCCTTTTCACTATGAGTATGAATATATTAATGAGAGGAGAGGAAAGAAGAGAAGGGACAGTGAAAAGCATATCTTGGGAGGATCATGAGTCTGAGATAAATGAACAGAGCCTCAGTCCTGCATTTCCAGGAGGAGGTGAGAGAAATGATTATTTTTCTATTATATTTTGAACTACTTAGTAAATGAGGATTGAGTTTTTCCTTTCTATTTCCTCATGCAGGGACTAGTGTCTGTAGACTAGTCAGTCAATCAGTCTTTGAAAGGAAAAAGTCTATTCTTGCAGACCCTCCTTTAGAATTTAGGGTGACCCAGCTTGTGAAGGAGAAAACCAAGCAGAGAGTCCCGAGTAGAGATGGATTCCTTTGTCCAGATTGGTTAGAGACTGCTGAGAGTCATGATCAAATCATGTTCCCAACAGGAGGAGTTGGAGACTTTTAGCCCACCTTCTCATTAATATATGTACCCTTTCATTAGTTGTGTTCACCAATCCAGGCTGTCCTTTCTAAGGCTCCTTCTTTCTAAAGATATTTAAACATTAAGGGATATCAATTGTTTTGTCTTTGTTTATCAAGAGAGAAAACTGGTCATCAAGTTATTGATTATCAGCTAGCATAATCAATAAATTGATTATCAATAACTCAGAAACTCTATCTCTTGAGCTCTTCACTGTAGCTGTGATCTTTCTTGACAATTTGTCCCCAGGGTTTCTGGCCAGAGTTCTGTGGCCCATAAGACTATACACAGGAGCAGAGTGATTGAGAACTGGACTAATTGGAGTTCATTTTATATCAGAGGAAAATGAAAAAGAAGATCTTGTCCAAAGTCAAACAGCCAGTTCAGATCCTATTGCCTGGTTTCCAACTCCAGGCTTTGTTGGGCCTGGATAAAAGCTCAGAGGAGGGAGACGGATGGAAGGCGCTCTCTCTGATTTCCCCAATAACCAGTCACTCATCACAGAGACACTTCTCCTTCTTATTCTGGTTGTTTTCTCTCCAAACTCAGATCTGAGCACATTGGGAGTCAGTGGGAAGAATGGGGTCCTTAAAAGGATTGTCATTCTCACTTTAGTCTCTCCCTCATCTCTGTTGGAGGTAGGGGAGTTCTCTGACTCCTACAGTTGTACTGACAGATCTAATGGAGGCAGGACCCTGTTAGGTGATAATAGGCTTCGTCTGACCTCATCTGGTTTGCCCCTATTCTGGTGACGTGGCACTGTAGTGGGCACATTCTATTGGAGCAAAGCCCTCTTTGTGCCAGAGTTCAAGAGAGAGGAACCCAGCTCCCAGCTGTTTGTAGTCCTTTATGTCCTTCCCTTGGAGGGGGTGATGAGCAGGTCTTCTAATATCTGGCTTGTCTGGCTGATTAGGGAGGACTGATGTGTTGTATAGGAAATGACGATTTTGGTGGGTGGAGGCAGGGGAGTGGAAAGGGAAGCAGAAAGACAAGCTGCTGGCTGGCATCTTGTCACAGCTGCTCGCATTGCTATCCCGACCGCCCTTCACCTCTGATCCCCCTCTGCTAGCCGGCTTCCTGTCGCAGCTGCCCATATTGCTATCGCAATCCTTCTTCACCTCTATGGAGAATAATGATTGAAGATTTTTCCCTTAACCTGAATTCCTGACTCAGTCTGATTTTAAATATGCGGTCATCACATATCCTGAAAGATTTTTAAAACTTTCCCCATTCTGAAATCCATCAAAAGGCTTCATACACACCCCGGGGAGGACTGGCAGATGCCCCTTTACACGGGTTTCAAGTTGCTTTTGGTTTTTGTTGACATTGTTACTAACTGGGAAATAGTCTTCCCTTGTAAGACTAAAAAGGCTCAGAGATTTTGCTAAAGGAGATTAAGATTAATTATTATCTCCCCTCTTTCTGTCATTCTCTCTACCCGTTGCTAAACGCCTTTTAAACACCATGGTGCTTGCACCCTAGGTCACCCGAGCACCCCTTTCTCTGTGTGTAATGCCACTGTTCCACCTGTTGCCCTATTCCTTTGAAGAAACAAAAGCAAGGTTTTCAGGAAAAGGTTCTTTGATATTTATCCTAGAAAAACTGGACATGAGACGTTCACGAGAGCCTCATTTCCCTCCTAAGTCTTCTTCTGGGTGGGGTTCCTGGTAACCCCCATGCTAATTCCATTTTTAAGTATCCTTTTTTTTTTTTGCTCATAATTGGCCCCTGAATTTCTAATCTACTTGTGAAATTCCAACTACTTGGGTAAACCGAATATCATCTGAGACCCGATTCTGACCCTCAGTGCCCCCTGGATGCTGCCTCCGCCACCTTCAAGTCATGTCTTCCCTCCTCAGTCTGTACCCCATTAGTTAGGGCCAGTTCTACATCTCCCATCAGCCAGAAGCATCTCCCGAAGATGTCCTTTGTCCCAAATGAACTTGATCTTCAACTGCTTGAGAGGGGAATGATGGGGTACAGCTTCTAGGAAAATACAGCAATAATCCTGAGGTCTCCTGACTTTAGAGTGATATTGTTCTAACCCTCTGTTTGCCAATGATTGGAAAATCTTCTGGCTGTAGTGTAGTCCTAAGAAACTTTGCAGACGGCCAGATCTGTGACCACAGGGTTTCTGAGCCAAATGGTGAGGTGCGTACCAGACCCCTCCTCACACAGAGAGACAGAGAGAGACATACAAATTCAGGTCAGTTCTGGGAAAGGAGCCTTAATCAGGGAGGCTTCCTCCCTGGTAGGGGACTGGAGCCCCAGGCCTTGGTCCTCTCTCATAGAATCTCTCCATGGGAGGGGGTCGGAGGATGGGCAGTCATGATCTTTTATGACCAGTGTGGGCTGGTTATCAACCCCCCAAATCAGAGGCTGGCTCTCACTGTGGACCCTTGGCGAGCCCCTGGGAAGGGAAGTCAGAGGTTTGGCTGGGATTCCTGTTTCCCTTCCACTCTGACCTCCTACAGAGGGGCTACATAGAGGAGACACCCCCTCCCCTCCATGTGTCTAGGCCTGGACTAGGGGAAGGCAATGGGCAGCATCAGGCTCCTCCCCTCTCCTTTGGCTTTGAGAGGATCAGGGCTGAGAGGAGAAGATGACGCACAAACCCCATGCCCCCTCCCTAGGGAACTCCCAGCTAGACCTAGGTTCCTGAGACCCAAGCTGAGCCTTTAGTCTTCTCTCTACCCCAAGATAAGATCTAACTGAGGCAGCTGGAGGTGCAGAGGTCAGAGCTCTGGTCTTCAAGTCAAGAAGACTCTGAGTTCAAATCCTACCTTGGACACTTCCCAGTGAGGTGAATCTGGGCTAGTCACTTCCTCTCTGCCTCAATTTCCCCATCTGTATGATGGGGCTCATAATAGCACTCCCTTGACAGAGTTATTGTGAGAATCACGTGGGGTAATAATGCAAAATTATAATGCAAAAAATGCAAATTCACATGGGACAAAACTGCAAAAAACACAGTAATGTTATAGAAGTGGTGATTCCCTTCTCTCACCTCTAGCCTCAGAGGGAGAGCAGAAGACAGAAGAGCAGAGTTTCACGTTCATGATCTTTATCCTTCTAAGCCCTTGAGTTTTCACCAGGCCATACTCATCAGCCTCCCATGGTCCCAGGCATATGAGGGTCACATTTTTCATTAGGAGCACCAAAGAACCATTCTCTGCCATGAGGGAGGGTTTGGAGAGTGTGTCTGGAAAAGAATGCGGGCCGTCAGTTCTAGGGTTCCTTTTTCTATGTTCTTCCTCTCCATTCCATACTGGGTTCTTTATCACGTTAAACCCTATCAGTCCAGCCCAGATCTCCTCCACTTTCCTTTCCTGGGGGTATTTTTCTGCAGTGGACAGGAAGAATGGGTGTGAAAGGGGAAAAGACTCATCTGCCTTTCCCTTTGTCCTGTGGCTCAGACATAGCCCTGGAAGAGATGACACTGATTACTCCCAGTTTCCCATATTTTGCCCACCCAGCATCCCCAGAGAAAGGAGTCAGAACTCTGTGAAAGGGGCTGAAGACCCCTGTAAGAGTTTCAGCTTTTCTCTCCTTTCCTCCCACCTTGCTGAGTAACCTCAGACTGGCCCCCTCCCCTCTGGGCTAAAAGTAATCCTCTGTATAATTTGGTGTGTATCTGGAATCAATGGGATCTAAAATACTTTTGAGTTGGGGGACCCCTCTCCCCAGGACTCACCAAGGCTCAGCAGGGCAGAGAGGATGGGGGTCATGATGGTGCCCATTGATAGTGGGAGGGGAGCTCAATGGCTGATCAGGCAAATAGTCCGAGGCTGAAGGTAGGATCAGGGTCCATTGCTTTCTGAGGCTCTCAGGGTTCAGTCCCAGTGAGAAGATTTTCCGGCTCCTTACTCACTGTGGTTTCCTGTCTATTGCCCCATAGAGGAGGTGGTTTGGGTCTTACATCAGGTGTCATCATCAAGGAGGAAGGTCAGAGCAGGATTGAGGAACTGTCTTTTGGGGACAAATCCCATCTACAGATGGGACCCCATCCCTGGGTCCCTGGGAGAGACCCCAGATGAGGCTTAATCTTCCCTCTCTTCCTCAGCCATGTAAACAGTAACTGGTGGCAGGGAAATACCAGCTGGCTTTTATATGATACTTTACAATTGTCAATGTGGACAGTTCTTAATTAGATTCTACTCTATTCCAATCAGTCTTAATCAGTTTGATGAAATCATGTCAAAGTTCTGTATATAAGGCCCCAGAGCCATGAGCTGCAGATTCTAAGTTCATTTGATCAATGATCAGAAGTTAATTATAGGCCCTCTAGCCTTGTTTTTTCCTTGTCATGGAGACCAAACCCAGTATGGCCGAAATCATGGAAAGTCATACTTCTGGACCAGTCTCTTGTTCAGTAGGAAGCGGTAACTATCTTATGAGCACTTAGGTCACAAAACCCGAGATAATTTGTACCACTTGCTAAGGAAAAGTCTGCCCATCTTATGTGTAGATATTCCTTGCTTCTCCTATTTGTGACCCTGCTGACCTATTATTTTGCTTATTTTTGCTTATGTGTCATATCAATCAATGGAATTATTCTATATTTTTATAGCTGTTCTGGAGCTTATTTTAGCTTATGCATCATGTCAATCGATGAAATTATTCTATATTTTTATAGATGTTCTGGAGCTACTGGACATTGAACTCTAAAAATAAGGTCCTGGAAGGAGGAGGCATCTCAGATCACGAGAAAGATCTGTGGTCCACTTCATTAGAGTACCCTTTAAGAAAGTGCCATTGGTTCAAAGATCTGTCTCAGTCTCTTTTATTGTAGGTGGGACACCAAGGTTTTTGACAAAGAAGATCTTGTTGTATCCTCATTATAAGGCTGAGGGGAGGGCAGGTGTTATTAATATCTTCATTAATTCATGTATCCTCATCAGTAGCTTATATTTGGGGGGTGGCAGAAAGCATTTTTAATAAGAACTTTATGATTACTTATATGTAGATGAAGTGAACTCAGAGTTAAAAATGAAGGAAAATCACTGGAATGAAAATTTGGAACAAAATCAACAATTGAGAAGACAAAGTGATAATTCTCATCTCATTAAAACATTCTGAAAACCAACATAGACCAAATGAACAACTTCATGTGACAGAAGAATTAGAATAAAACAGAGAAATCAAAAATTAAAGAAAATGTCAGATATCTATCCAAATCAACTAATTTGGAAAAGAAACCAAGTTGAGAGAGTTTAAGAATCTTTAATTTAAGAATTTGGGAGTATGGCATAGATAAGGAATTACCCAATTCTCTATAATTCCTTTATCAACAGAAAGAAAATTGCCATGAAATGAATATTTAAAAGTGTCAAAAATAAAGGGATTAAAGCTTTTTCTTGTCATAGGAGAAAAATGACAGAATTTCAGAAAGGATGGAATCTTCATGAAGTACAGAAAATTCTAGATTGATTCTGCTGAATCAATAAATAGCAGGCTCTGGAGCAGCTCTGTCTGGAAGCAGATTAGACCTCAAAATTTTATCTTTTACATCATAAACTTTCACCTAAAGAAGAGAAGATGTTGTGTGAGGGAAGATTGTTCACCACTGTTTCCAGAAGTCAGGCCTAGTAGTGCTTATGGAAAGTTATCCTTGATTTTGGCTGTGAATGAGGGGAGCCTGGTGCCTAAGTACAGGCCTGGTGAGTGTGATACTAGGGAGCAAGAACATTTTCAGGAGAATGCCCCTGGGGATCCTAACAGTGACTTAGGGGAAGAGAGGATTCCTTGAGGTGTCCCCAGAAAGAATTAAGAAAACAACAGTAAAGGGGACATGAGGCTTAGGGTAACACTATTCCCAACTCAGGATTAAAATTTGATTATAATAATAAACTGCTAAAATTAAATAAAAGAAAATAAAAATAAAAATGTATAAGCAAAGGAAATAGAACTCAACCATAGATACTACTCTGGTATAAAAAAAAATCTGGGTCCATATTCAGAGGAGGATAGTGAAGTAAAAAAAAAAAGCTACTCCTACTCCAAAGAATAATGTCAAATAGTTCAAACCAAAAAAAGAGCTCTTGGAAAAACTTAAAAAAGAATTAAAAATCAAACAAGAGAGATCAAGGAAATATTAGGAAAAAAATTTAAAACAATATAAGAAAATTATCAAAAGAAAGTTAGCAAATTAGAAAAAAAGGTAAAAAATCTTAGGGAAGTCAATAACTCTTTGAAATCTAGAAATGGTAAAAAAAAAAGAATCAAATAACATAATAAGATAGCAAAAAATAATAAAAGCAGAAAAATAGAAAAATAACTGATCTAGAGAATAGATGGAGAGATAATACAAGAATTGTCAGACTATCTCAAGAGTGTGATCCAAAAAAAGAACCTAGGTACTATATTACAAGAAATTATTTAGGAAAATTATCCTGAAGTTCTAAAATAAGAGGGTAAAGTAGAAATAGAAAAAAAACTCTAACATTTATCACTAAAAAGAGATCTTCAGAGAAAAACTTACAGGAATCTTATATGCAACTTTCAAAAATCCCAGATTAAAGAGAAAATATTGCAAGCGACAAGAAAAAAATTTAATGTTGTGAAAATATGGTCAGGGTTTCATAAGACCTAGCAGCTTCTACACTGAAAGACTATAGGTCTTGGGATAGGAGATAGGGTTTTATCCAAAAATAACTTAAACAAAGTTGAGCAAAAGCCTGAATGGATATGGATTGATTTACTGAAAAACTTTCAGGTATTTGTAACAAAAGATCAGACCTCAATGGAAAATTCAATATAAAAATCCAAAAGCAATAAAAGGAAAGACCATAGGAATAAATGGAGTTAAAAAAATGATAAGTAGTATTTATCTAAAACTATCAGCATTACCTGTAATTGAGATAAGCCTTTTCAATAAGATCAGGGGTAAACAAGGATCCCTATTATCACCACTATTATTAGTGTATTAGAAAGTTTGACTTTATCAATAAAATAAGAAAAAAGAAATTGAAGGAATTAGAATGGGCAAGGAGGTAACAAAAATACCACTTTTCGGGATGATATGATGATATGTTTAGAGAATCCTAGAGAATCAACTTAAAAACTACTTGAAAGTTGCAAGATATAAAATAAACCCATTCAAGTCATCATCATTTTTATATATTACAAAGAGAAATTCCATTTAAAAGGCTTATAGACAATGTTAAATATTTAATATAAAATTCCTGCCAAGACAGTCCCAGAAGTATATAAATAATTATAAAACATTTTTCCATACAAATAAAATCAGATCTAAATAATTGGAAAAAATATCAGTTGCTCACCCCAGCCAAACTAACAAAAAATCATTTTATAGAGCTAGAAATAACAATAATAAAATTCATATGGAAGAACAGAAAGTCAGGAATATCAAGACAATTAATGAAAAAAATGTAAATTCTTAGCAGTACCAAATCTAAAGCTATATTATAAAGTAGTAAATCATCAAAACTATTTGGTACTTGATAAGAAATAGAGTGGTGGATCAGTGTAATATTTTAGGTGTACAAGACATGGTAGCTGTCTTGTACTACTGTAATAACTTGCCATTTGATAAACCCTAAGATTCTAGTTTCTGAGGTAAGAACTCACTATATGACAAGAACTGCTGAGAAAAGTGGAAAATCATTAGGCAGAAACTAGGTGTAGACCAATATCTTATGTCATATACCAAGATAGGGTCAAAATTCATACATGGATTAAACATAAAGGGTGATGCCATAAGCAAATTAGGAGAGCAAGGAATCATTTATCTGTCAGATCTATGGAGAATAGAAGAATTTATGATGAAATAAAAGATAGCATTACAAAATGAAAATTGAAATACTTTTGATTATATTAAACAAGCAAAATGAATGCAGATTAGAATCAAGCAGAATTCTGGGGAAATTTTTTTAAGTGTCTCTAATAAAGGTCTCATTTCTCAAAAATAAGAGAAATGACTTAAATTTATAAAAACTTTCTTTCAAAATTCATCCTTAAACTGATAAATAGTCAAAGGATGTGAACAGATAGTTTTCAGTTTGAGAATCAAAACCATTTTTAGTCACATGAAAAATACTCTGAAGTATTACCTCAGACCTATAAGATTAGATAATATGACAGAAGAAAAATAACAAATGCTGAGGAAGTTGTGGGAGAATTGAGATCTTAATTCATTGCTGGTAGAGTTGTGAACTGATCCAATCATTCTGGAAAGCAACTTGAAACTATGCCCAAAGGGCAAATAGACTGTATATTCTTTGGTCCAGCAATAGCATTAATAGGTCAGCATCTCAAAGAGATCATTAAAAACAGGAAAAGGACTCACTTATACAAAATCATTTAGAGTAGCTCTTTTTGTGGTGGCAAAGACTTTGAAATTGAGAGGATGCTCATTAATAGAGAAATCACTGAACAAGTTTTGGTGTATGAATGGAATGGAATGCTATGGTGATTTAAGAAAGTATGAGCAGGTAAGTTTTAGAATACCTGGCAAAACCTATATGAACTGATGCTAAGTGATTAGAACCGGAAAACACTATACACAGTAACAGTAATGTTATGTGATGGTCAGTATAACAGATTTATGTCTTAGCAGCAATACAATGATCCAAGACAATTCCAAAAGATTCTTGATGGAAAATGCTATCCACATCCAGAGAAAAAGTTAATGGAATCTGAATGGCATATCATTTTCACTCTTTTTTTGGTGTCCCCCCCTTTTGTTCTATTTCTTTTTTCACAACATGACTAATGTGCAAGTATGTTTTACATTATTTTATAAGTATAACTTAAAGGAGATTGCTTGCCATCTTGGGAAGGGTGAGGTGAACAAAGAAGGGAGAAAAATTTGGAACTCAAAATCTTTCAAAAAATGAATGTTGAAAATTGTCTTTACATGCAATTTTAAAAATGAAAAAATAAAAAAGGAATAAAAGTGTTAAGATTCTTACAATGTGCTAAGTGGAATTGAGGAGACAGTAGTTAAAACTACGTTAGCATTGATTTAATCCTACAACAAATAATGGTTTCCTAGTAATATAATGATTGGTGTGCACTCAGTGTACAGCATATAAGCAAGGAACTCTCAGGGCCAGACACAGAAGCCCACTAGAAGCTCTGAGCTTCAGCCAGGATTTAGTCAAGGAGATTCATAAGCCAGAGAAGGCAGCTTAATCTCTCAGAACCAAGACTACAGAAGGCCTCTAAGAAAGCTAATGGAGCTCCAGGAAAAGAGACAAGACTTAAAAGGAGACAATCAAGGATCTGGACTTTACCTCCTGGCTGCATTTGGAGTGATTATTACACAGAACTGAAAGGAAGGCTGCCTCCAGAAGCCCCCCAAGAAACCTGCTTCTAGAGAACATTATATTTTAAAGAAGAACATTACATAAAAGGAATAAATTAAAGACAAATTTTAAGACTTTCATTAAGGTCAAGCTATTTACTTATTTATAGAAAACGTTATCAATACCTTAAAGCTGTTATTATTACTAAAGTAATTGGAACTGAGTTGTTTATGATTGGGTGATTCTAAAAAATATATCTAGCTTCTATATCCCAAGAAATTATTAAAGAAAATTGACCTAGTTTTTGAACTAGAGAGCAGAATAGAAATTAATAATAAATCCATCAATCACCACTTGAGATATTTCAAAATGAAAAGTTACAGGAACACTATAGCTAGTTTTAAAATTTCTAGATCAAGGAGAAAATTTCAACCAAGTAGGACAAAAACCAATTTAAGTACATGGAGCTACAATCATAACACAAGATGTATTAGATTCTACATTAAAAAACCAAAGGGCATGGGACATTGTATTATGAGGAACAAAGATCTGGATTTGCTATAATGTCCAGGCTAGTTCTCTGGAGGTCCTCAGCATCAGTCAGAGTCAGGATCAATCAAAGTCCTTGGTCTTTAGGGGGAGAAGTGAAGGAAGCAGGCAAGCTGCCACGAGGCTTGTCAAAGATGAATCCTCGACTCTGAAGTCCAGAGCCTGAAGTCTCTCTCCTCCTCGTCCTATGGCAGAACAACTCTGACTTCTCTCCCTCAGCCCTTCAATCCTTGCCTATGATTACCTCACCACTATACATTCAGCAAGCACCAATGGTGAGAAGAGTCATCACATCACCATCTCATCTAAATATATGTATATAGAACCATTATCTCACATCAAATAGGTAATTAGGCTTAAGTGCCCTGCTGTCTGATTCAAGCACACCTTTTCAGAGTTTCAGCCCTCTACAATTTGCAATGAAGAATAACTTGTCCTGCAAAGCTCAGAGTAATGCTTCATGGAACATGTGCATATTTGATGAATATAATGACTTGCAAGTATTTGTGAGGAAAAAACCAGAAGTGAATAGAAAATGTGACCTATTGGATTCAGGAGAAACACAAGGAGGTGAATATTAAATGTCAATTATAAAGGGTTTAACAAGTCACACTGTTTACTTCTTATATGGGAAAACATTGTAACTTTTTAAAATGTTATCAGTATTACTTGGATAGTTTGAAAGAGTACATATAGATAGAAGGCATGGGATTGAGTTGAATATAATGTATATAGTCTAAAAATAATATTGGTTAAGGAGAGATTAAAGTGAAGCACGAATTGAAATATTGTAACATTCCATCATGAATATATTCCACAATTTGTTTGGCTATTTCCCAATCAACAGGTATCTCCACAATTTCCACTTCTGTGTCACTACAAAGAAAACTGCTCTAAATATTTTAGAACATATAGATTCTTTTTCTTTTCCCCTAATCATCTTGGGAAATAGACCTAATTGTGGTATTTCTGGTTCAATAAGCATAGGCAATTTCTTAATTGTTTGGATATCATTGCAGATCATTCTCCAAAATAATTGGCCTAATTTACAGATACACTAACAATGAATTAGTATCCTGATTTTTCTACATCCTCTCGAATATTTGTCACTTTCCCCTTCTATCGTTTTAATCAATCTGAGAAGTATAAAATGACACCTCAAGGTTATTTTAATTTGTTTTCTCTAATCAGTAATGATTTAGAGAATTTTTTCATATGACTATAAATTGCTTTGAATTCTTCTTTGGAAAAGTGCCTAGTCATATCCTTTGACCTTTATCATATTGTCATATCCTTTGTCAATTAAGGAATAATTCATATTCTTATAGATTTCACAAAGTTCTTTATATATTTGAAATGAGAACTTTATCTGAGTAACAAGGTAGAAAAACGTTTCCCCTGGCTTTCTGCTTTCCTTCTGATCTTGGCTACAGTTGTTTTATTTGTATCACACCCTTTGAACTGAATGTAATCAAAAGTATCCCTTTGTTCTCTGTCTCCTGCTCATTCATAAATTGTTGACATATCTGTAAGTCTGATAGGTAACATGGTCCATGTTTTTCAATTTGCCTTGTAACATTTCCCTTCATATATACGTCATGCCTACATTTGACCTTATTTCAGTAAATGATGTAAGAAATTGGTCTGTGCCCAGTTTCTCTCAGACTGCTTTCCAGCTTTCCCAATGATTTCTAACTAATATTGCATTTCTGTCTTGAAAATTTAAGCCTTTCCATATGTTAAACATTAGGTTACTGTATTTATTTGTTGCTTGTGATGTTTAAAAAGTTTGAAAGACAAAGTGTATTGGTTATTAATAATTTTATTAACACTTCCAGCATATTACCAATAAAATGATTCTAGAATAACATGACATTCTGGAATGCCAAAGACCAATGATGGTGATGAGCTCAAAATGTTTACCTCTTTAGGACCACGTGTAGTGTGGAACCTAGAAAGCCTTAAAGGGCTAATAGGGAACTGCTCCCCAAAACCAGTTTGGTTATCCTAGCCCTGCAGCTGTGAATCACAGCACGCTATGAGAAGCTAAGGGAATGTTTTGATTTTCACAGAGTTAAGGAGATGCAAATCAGCCTTTACTGTTGTCTTACTCTCTGAGTAGAGCTAACAGACTCCAGGAACCACTATGACCCTGGGAGTTAGAGATAAGTGTCTGGAGATTGTAAAACATAGTTGCTGATGCAGGTGCTGCTTGCAGAAGAATATATGCTTTTCTTTTAATAACCTTGCTGTATTTAGAAAACATATATATTCTTTTTTATTATAGCTTTTTATTGACAAAACATATGCATGGGTAATTTTTCAACATTGACCCTTGCAAAACCTTCTGTTCCAAATTTTCCCCTCTTTTCCTCCCCTAGATGGCAGGTAATCCCATACATGTTAAATATGTTAAAGTATATGTTAAATACAATATATGTATACATATTTATACAGTTGTCTTGCTACACAAGAAAAATTGGGTTTAGCAAGAAGGTAAAAATAACCTGGGAAGAAAAACAAAAATGCAAGCAAACAATAAATAAATGAATAACAGAAAGAGTGGAAATGCTATGTTGTGGGAAAACATATATATTCTTATAGGAATGGAATAAATTAGAGTTATTTATTGATGCACAGTCACCTTTCCTCTCCTTGTATCATTTCTTTTAACATGACACGATCTATTCATCTGATTAGAATTAGCTCCCCAGCCGCCACTAACAGTGGCCTCCAGCAATACTCTTGAAGGATTGGTGTTCCTGAGAGTGGCAATGGATTCTGAATGCTAACAATGAAAAAAATAATATCACATGCAAATTGGACATATTTTGGTGAGGAACTGGTGGTTTTGAATTTCATTATATAATTTATTTCTAAATTACTGGACCTTGGAGATTCTCATTAAAGAATTTATCCCCCCAAACTTAGGAAAGGCAAAATGGACTTCATACCTGATTGGGGTCTGAACAAGGTTGAAGAGAAACTTAATTCATCTCATTAATAGCAATGTGTTCAGAGACTGAATGTTGGAATCTTTACAAACTGCTAAGTCATTAGAGTTGATGTTTTGGGCCAGAACCTGAAACAAGATACTAAGTAGAACTAATTGATACAATGCTTGTGTTCATACCAGTACTCATTGGAGTTCACAAGTATGGGAGATTCACAAAGTAAACTTTGTAACTTTGTGAATTCACACCTCCCTTGGGTGTGCCTCCAGAAGGAGGAGTCAACCTTTGGGAAATCATATATAAAGAGGCCCAATTAGAGAGAGATTCATTCCATTTTCCACTTGGCTGCCTGGTGGCAGAAGAGAATTCAGCTGAATTGGAGACTGAAGAAAGCAGAGGCAGAAGCAAAGGACAAAGCTGAAAGAGCTCTTAGAATCAAGGAAAGAGAGAGGCCTCTAAGAAAAGCTAACCTGGCTATATTGGAGACAATAAAAGATCTGAACTTTTATCACCTGGCTGCGTTTTGGGTGATTATTACTCTTAACTGATACTAAGACTGCCTCCAGAAAACCTCCCCGAGAAACCTGCTTTCTCCCAGAGAGAACCACCATTATTTTATTTTAAAAGAAGAAAATCACCACAACTGAACAATCTTTAGGCTTCTGAAAAAATCCTGGTTCTAATTCAATAATTTATAAATCAGAAACTGAATAATCATTTCTCTTTTGCTGTAAACTGTACGTCTACTCTGTTCCACTGATCTATCTTTCTATTTCTTAGCCAATAGCAGATAGTTTGATAATTACTGCCTTATAATATAGTTTAAGAACTGGTGCTACTTTCATATTCTTGATTTTTTGTTCTTCCAAATGAATTTTGTTATATATATATATAACCCTAATTCTAAATGCGCACTAGCTCAGTAAAATAATTTTTTGGGGTAATTTAATTGTGATGGCATTGAATGTATAGAATAATTTGGTGAAATTGTCTTTTTTTTTATTGGTCTTGCCTCATAGGCACCCTCAATATTTCTCTACTTACTTAAATTGAATTTTATTTGTATGTAAAGTTTTATATGATTTTGTTCATATAGTTTCTGAGTTTATTTTTGGCTGCATTACTCCAAGATATTTTATGCTGTTTACCATCTTTTTCACTTACACACACACACACACACACACACACACACACACACTATTGACCACTGATAGACAAAGTTATCAAATCTACAGATTTTTATGTCTCTTGAGATGCTTTAATATTATGAACTTGTATATTTTCCTCTTTCATTTTTAAGTGATGTCAATGATCACCTCTACTGGGAATCCAGGAAGGGCTTAGAATTGGGAGAAGAGTGTGAGTGTATGTGTAGGATAACAGTATTAGTAATGGGGGAAAGGGGGAGGTCTGGGGGGGGGGAAATTGGCCATTCTTAGCTTGGGCCTGGGGAAAGGATGGTCATTATCACCTCTGGCCAGAGTCAGATGGCAGGACAGGCAGGGCCCTTCCTCTGTCTAGGTGTGGGACTCCGGGAGTCTTTGGGATCCGTGCCTTTCAGTGCCCCCCAGCTCTGCCTTCCCTTCTGTCAGAATATGCGGGAGCTCTCCCTGGGCGTCCCCTGCAGCTATTCCAGGCTTCAGCCAGCAGGGCTCCCAGGAGGATGAGCACCAGCCCGGCCAGACTGAGGCGGATGATATTGCCCACCGTGTAATCCTGGGCTGCAGGACCTGGGAGGAGGAGAGAAGTCACTGGGAGAGGGACAAGGCCCCCAAATCTCAGGCCCTCATCAGTGTGGGCAGGTTTCTTCAGCTCCTACCCCAGGCTCAGCCCCAGCCCCTATCTCTGGGCTGGGAGTCCTGATCTTTCCTGGGCTGGGAGCCTGGGGAAGGGGCTGAGGGCGGGGCCCTGAAAGAGAAGCCTGAGGGAAGAGCTGAGGTAACCTCCTCCCTCCTTATTCCCCTCAGGGCTTCCTCTCCAGGCTCCCGAGTCAGGCCCAGATCCTCTCCTGGGACCTTCCCTTTGTCCTCACTTCCTCTATCTTCTGTTAGGTGGCAACAGCTTGGTAGAGAATGGAGTTTGTGGTGAAGAAGAGCTGAATTCACATCCTCTTTGTGTAACCTTGGGACCTCTGCCACAGTTTCCTCATCTGGAAAATGCGACTAAGAAAGCACCTGCCTCCCAGAGCTGATGGATCTAGTGAGCAAATGATAGCAGAGCATTTAAAAGGCTTTGTACATTGATTCTACTCTCACTATCCGGGTCAGCAGGCCTTTGCTGAGAATATCTAAGAATGGTCCCTGGCCTGGGGGAGCTCCCACTGGGGCTGGGAGAAGCCTAAAAATGAGCAGCTGTGTGCAAGATGGCAGGGGATGTCTGGGGTGACCCGGGCGGGAGGGGAAGCGACAGCAGGGAAGGAAGGTCTGCCTCCACCAGGGAAGACTGCCAGAGCCTCGAAGGGAACCGAGGGATTCGGGGTGGGGAATTTCCGGCACGAAGCACAGCAGGTGCAAAGGTCTGGAAGTGGGAGCTGGCATAGTGTGAGGGACTAGGAATGAGGAAGCCCCTGTGTGAGGGAGGAGTCGTGTCCTCAGGGAATTTCCAGTTAAAATAGGGAGATGTGGCCTGTCCTTAGGGAGCCTCCAGTCAGAGGGGGAGACACAGTCCTAACCTCAGGGAGCCCCAGGCTCATCAGGAACTCAGGTCTCCAGTCCTTTACTTAGTACTCCCTCTATGTCTGTGCCCGGCCCAGGGAATGGACGACAAAACAGAGCAGTTCCTGTCCTCCAGGGGGTGCCATTCCCAGGGAATACTGTTAGAATGCACACAAATACAGCCATGGGGTCTCCTAACTAACACCTGAGAGGGGAAAGGAAAGGCTTCCTTGGGGGGGGGGGGAAATTGGCCATTCTTAGCTTGGGCCTGGGGAAAGGATGGTCATTATCACCTCTGGCCAGAGTCAGATGGCAGGACAGGCAGGGCCCTTCCTCTGTCTAGGTGTGGGACTCCGGGAGTCTTTGGGATCCGTGCCTTTCAGTGCCCCCCAGCTCTGCCTTCCCTTCTGTCAGAATATGCGGGAGCTCTCCCTGGGCGTCCCCTGCAGCTATTCCAGGCTTCAGCCAGCAGGGCTCCCAGGAGGATGAGCACCAGCCCGGCCAGACTGAGGCGGATGATATTGCCCACCGTGTAATCCTGGGCTGCAGGACCTGGGAGGAGGAGAGAAGTCACTGGGAGAGGGACAAGGCCCCCAAATCTCAGGCCCTCATCAGTGTGGGCAGGTTTCTTCAGCTCCTACCCCAGGCTCAGCCCCAGCCCCTATCTCTGGGCTGGGAGTCCTGATCTTTCCTGGGCTGGGAGCCTGGGGAAGGGGCTGAGGGCGGGGCCCTGAAAGAGAAGCCTGAGGGAAGAGCTGAGGTAACCTCCTCCCTCCTTATTCCCCTCAGGGCTTCCTCTCCAGGCTCCCGAGTCAGGCCCAGATCCTCTCCTGGGACCTTCCCTTTGTCCTCACTTCCTCTATCTTCTGTTAGGTGGCAACAGCTTGGTAGAGAATGGAGTTTGTGGTGAAGAAGAGCTGAATTCACATCCTCTTTGTGTAACCTTGGGACCTCTGCCACAGTTTCCTCATCTGGAAAATGCGACTAAGAAAGCACCTGCCTCCCAGAGCTGATGGATCTAGTGAGCAAATGATAGCAGAGCATTTAAAAGGCTTTGTACATTGATTCTACTCTCACTATCCGGGTCAGCAGGCCTTTGCTGAGAATAT
>NC_067400.1:623336533-623489194 GCF_016432865.1 Antechinus flavipes | reverse complement strand
GAGAAATTCTCCAAAGTTCTCAGTATAGTTGTTGGTTCTCTGTTCTCAAAGAAAACCAATAACATAATGAAAGTGATAGCTTGACTTAGAAGTGACTTGGATTTAAGTGAGACAGAGATATCAAATCCATTAATCTCAGTGTATTAAACTAGAAATAGAGGCATGAGGGAAACTGGCAACTCCACTGTTGACTTCTTCCTTGAGTCATTCTCTTATTTTAATTTTTCATTATTTATTTGTTTGTTTGTTTATTCTGAGTTTAAGAAATAAATAAGCATTTCCATAACAAAATGGAATAGCAAAAAGAGGATTGATCTGCAATTGCAAATTTATTAAGTATAACTTGCTATTAATTTTAAGTGTGTAATAAAGTGATTCTGTGGCTACTACAATAAGACATACTCTTATGTGTGTGTGTGTATGTGAGAGAGAGAGAGAGAGAAACAGAGAGAGAGAGAGAGAGAGAGAGAGAGAGAGAGAGAGAGAGAGAGAGAGAGAGTTTTTTTTCCTTCTGCAGGCAAACACTGTTCTTCATTATAAGGCCTTTTTAGTTAATGTGTGTATTTATAATAATCAAAATGGTTTGGTTTCTCAAAGTGATTTTTAAAACAATGCTGTTGTTACCAATACAATTTTTTTTGGTTCTACTCTTTTCACTCTTCATTATTTCATGCAAGTCTTTCCATGTTTTTCCAAAATAATTGTATACATAATTTCTTCTAGAAGCATAATATTTCATCACAAACACATATCCCAATTTGTTTAGTGATTTCCCAATCAACAGGCAGCTCCACAATTTCTAATTCTGTGCCATCACAAAGAAAGATACAATAAGTATTTTTAGAGCATATGAGTTATTTTCCTTTCCCCCGATCATCTTGGAAAAGAGACTTAATAGTAATATTTACGGTCAAAACTTTGGACATAATTGCAGATTGTTCTTCAAAATAGTTGGATCAGCTCACAAATCTATCAACAATTAATTAAGGTGTCAACTTTTTTCATATCCCCTCCAACATTTGATACTTTTCCCTTCTAGTATTTCATTTTATTTTAAAATTTATTTATTCATTTTCAACATTTACTTTTATAATATTTTGATTTCAATTTTTCTTATTCCACAAGATGGCAGTCAATCTCATATATGTTTTACATGTAGAATCAAATTAAATATATTTCCACATTAGTCATGTTGTGAGGGAAGAATCAGAGCAAAAGTAAAAAAAAAAAACATGAGAAAAAAACTTTTTACATTTGGCTCCTTTTCTATTTTTAAAAACTTTTCAAGTTACAAACCTAGTAGTGGTATTGCTGAATCATAGGGTATGCATCGTTTTATAGCCCTTTGGACACAGTTCCAAACTGCACTCCAGACTGGTTGGATCAGTTCATAACTTCACCACCAAAGCACCCCACTTTTCCTGCATATTTTTCCTTTTTTTGGTCATTTTAACAAATCTGATAGATATGAGATGATACCACAGAGTTGTTTTAATTTCCATTTGTCTAATCAATAGGGATTTGGAACATTTTTTCATATAACTATAGATGGCCTCAATTTCTTCATCTGAAAACTGACTGTTTATATCCCTTGACCATTTATGAATTGGGGAATCACCAATGTTTTGTTTTTGACCACCCCCTTCCTTATATCAACTTTCCTTCTTTCTCTTTCCCCTTTCTCCTTCTACTTCCCTAATGGATAAGATAACTTTCTATAACCAACCGAGCTTGTAAGTTATTCCCTCTTTGAACCAAATCTGATGAAATTAAGGTTCAAACAATACTCATCTCTCTTCTTTTCCTCTACTATAATAGATCGTTTGTGCCTCTTTGTGTGATGTAATTTATCCCATTTACTTGCCCTTTCCTCTTCTTCCAGCACAATCCATTTTCTATCCTTTAATTTCTTTTTGTATCATCACATCAAAGTTAATTTATACCTACTAACTGCCCTAATAAAGATGCAATTCTCAAGAGTTACAAGTATCACTTTCCTATGTAGATATGTATGCATCTTTACCTTTAAATAACATTTATTTTCTTTCTTGTTTACCTTTTTATGCTTCTCTTAAATCTTGTATTTGAAGATCAAAATTTCTTTAGTTCTGGTCTTTTCTTCAGATATGATTCTAAGTCCCTTATTTTACTCAAGGTTAGTATCCTCCCCTGAAAGATTATGCTTGATTTTGCTTGGTTGTAATCTAAATTCCTTTGCCTGGCAGAATATCTTATTTCAGGCCCTCTGATCCTTTAATATAGAGAATGTTAAGCCCTGGGTAACAGTGGCTTCTTGATATTTGAATTGTTTCCTTCTGGTGACCTGCAGCATTTCCTCTTTGACATGATAATTCTGGAATTTAGCTACATTATTTCTTGGAGTTTTCATTTTAGGATGTCTTCCAGGAGGTGATCAGTGGATTCTTTTAATGACTACTTTGCCCTCTGGTTCTAGGATATCAGCACAGTTTACCATGCTGATTTCTTGAAAGATACTATTCAGGCTCTTTTTTTCATCATGACTTTTATGTAATCCAATCATTCTTTAATTATTTACCTTGGATCTGTTTTCCTCATCCCCAGGATTCACTGAGGCTCAGAAGGACAGAGAGGATGAAGGACATGATGGTGGCTATTGAGAGTTGGAGGGGAGACAGTCTGAGGCTGAGGATGTGAGTAGGGTTCATTGGACTCTAAATCTGTCTGGGTTCTGTCTGCTTACTCACTGTGGTTTCCTGTCGATTGCCCCATGGAGGGAGTGGTCTGGGTGCTTTGGTTCGAGAATCAGATATCAGCATCAAGGAGGAAGGTCAGAGCATAATTGAGAAACTGACTTTTGGGGACAAGTTCCATCCCACAAGACTTTGTCTGGGAAAGACCCCCAGATGAAGCTTAGCCTTCCCTCCCCTCCCCAGTCATTCACAGCAATGTCAGAGAAATAACAACTAGCATTTATATAGTGCTTTAAGGTTTGCCAAGGTCTTTACAAAGAGGATCTTGTAGTCTCACCAGAATGTGAGTGAGACAGGTGTTATTAACAACCCATATTCCAGATGAGGAAAATGAGGTAGAAGTGAATTGTTCAGGGGCCCAAAGCTAGTAAGTGTCTGAGGCTGGATTTGAACTCAAGTATCAGCACCATTTGATTGTCCTAAAAAGAATTGAGGAGGATGGGGGGTTTGAAGGAGTGGTGGGGAAGAGGAAGTTCTCCAGCACAGGGGCAAGATAAAATCCTGTGGAAATGGGTAGGCAATGTAACATATAAGAGCTAATATCAAAGATCAATTTTGAAAAACTTAACATGGACAAATTGTTTATGTTTTTATATGGAAATTTATATGGAAACGTATACTATATGTTTGAGAGTGACATTAGTAACTGGCTAGCTCAAAAGAAATATTTATACAAATGAGGTGCAAAGGAAGAATAGACACAGAGTCATTAGGGGTGGAGGAGGGCTTGTAATTCTGAAAATCTATCTTCAAGAGTGGCTTAAATAAGCAACACCATATATATACCATGAAGGGTATAGCAACCTCCAGAATCTATAAGGAAATAAGTGGTGAGAGGGATGAATGGAGGGGGAAGTTAAGGGTACAGGAAGAAGACAAGAGAGGGATTCATTTAGAGAGAGGTTAAGTAGTAGTAAAGCAAGTTAAGGAACAGAATTAAAGTAGAAGAGTTAGCAGGGATAGGAAAGATGAGATATACATAAACATTACAAGCAGCAAAAGTCAAATTTATTAGAAGTACTACTACTATTAGACTACTAAGCATTGATCTTAGATAAAGTCTAACTTAAAGATTCAATTAAGAGGGGTGGTGCAGTGGATTGAGCACATTGTTGTGTTTTAAGAGTGAAGTGAGCAGAACCTGAAGAAAAAAATTATACAAGAGCAGCAATATTTGAAATGAGATAATTCCAGAAGATTTATTATTTTTTTAAAATTTTTTATTTAATAATTACTTTATATTGACACTCGTTTCTGTTCCAATTTTTTTTCCCTCCCTCCCTCCACCCCCTCCCCTAGATGGCAAGCAGTCCTTTATATGTTGGATATGTTGCAGTATATCCTAGATACAATATATGTTTGCAGAACCGAACAGTTCTCTTGTTGCATAGGGAGAATTGGATTCAGAAGGTATAAATAACCCGGGAAGAAAAACGAAAATGCAGATAGTTCACATTCGTTTCCCAGTGTTCTTTCTTTGGGTGTAGCTGCTTTTGTCCGTCATTTATCAATTGAAACTCAGGTCTCTTTGTCAAAGAAATCCACTTCCATCAAAATATGTCCTCATACAATATCGTTGTCGAAGTGTATAATGATCTCCTGGTTCTGCTCATTTCACTTAGCATCAGTTCATGTAAGTCTCGCCAGTCCTCTCTGTATTCATCCTGCTGGTCATTTCTTACAGAACAATAATATTCCATAACATTCATATACCATAATTTACCCAGCCATTCTCCAATTGATGGGCATCCATTCATTTTCCAGTTTCTAGCCACTACAAACAGGGCTGCTACAAACATTTTGGCACATACAGGTCCCTTTCCCTTCTTTAGTATTTCTTTGGGATATAAGCCCAATAGAAACACTGCTGGATCAAAGGGTATGCACAATTTGATAATTTTTTGGGCATAATTCCAGATTGCTCTCCAGAATGGTTGGATTGGTTCACAACTCCACCAACAATGCAATAGTGTCCCAGTTTTCCCGCATCCCCTCCAACATTCATCATTATTTTTTCCTGTCATCTTAGCCAATCTGACAGGTGAGTAGTGGTATCTCAGAGTTGTCTTAATTTGCATTTCTCTGATCAATAATGATTTGGAACACTCTTTCATATGAGTGGTAATAGTTTCAATTTCATCCTCTGAAAATTGTCTGTTCATATCCTTTGACCATTTATCAATTGGAGAATGGCTTGATTTCTTATAAATTTGAGTCAGTTCTCTATATATTTTGGAAATGAGGCCTTTATCAGAACCTTTAACTGTGAAAATGTTTTCCCAGTTTGTTGCTTCCCTTCTAATCTTGTTTGCATTAGTTTTATTTGTACAAAGGCTTTTTAATTTGATGTAATCGAAATTTTCTATTTTGTGATCAGTAATGGTCTCTAGTTCATCTTTGGTCACAAATTTCTTTCTCCTCCACAAGTCTGAGAGATAAACTATTCTATGTTCCTCTAATTTATTTATAATCTCGTTCTTTATGCCTAGGTCATGGACCCATTTTGATCTTATCTTGGTATATGGTGTTAAGTGTGGGTCCATGCCTAATTTCTGCCATACTAATTTCCAATTATCCCAGCAGTTTTTATCAAATAATGAATTCTTTTCCCAGAAGTTAGGGGCTTTGGGTTTGTCAAACACTAGATTGCTATAATTGACTATTCTGTCTTGTGAACCTAGCCTTTTCCACTGATCCACTAATCTATTTCTTAGCCAATACCAAATGGTTTTGGTGACTGCTGCTTTATAATATAATTTTAGATCAGGTACAGCTAGGCCACCTTCATTTGATTTTTTTTCATTAATTCCCTTGAGATTCTCGACTTTTTATTGTTCCATATGAATTTTGTTGTTATTTTTTCTAGATCAATAATATATTTTCTTGGAAGTCTGATTGGTATAGCACTAAATAAATAGATTAGTTTAGGGAGTATTGTCATCTTTATTATGTTCGCTCGGCCGATCCAAGAGCACTTAATATTTTTCCAATTATTTAAGTCTGACTTTATTTGTGTGGAGACTTTTTTATAATTTTGCTCATATAATTCCTGACTTTCCTTTGGTAGATAGATTCCCAAATATTTTATGGTATCAACAGTTATTCTGAATGGAATTTCTCTTTGTATCTCTTGCTGTTGGGTTTTGTTGGTGATGTATAAAAATGCTGAGGATTTATGGGGATTTATTTTGTAGCCAGCTACTTTGCTAAAATTATGAATTATTTCCAATAGCTTTTTAGTAGAATCTCTGGGGTTCTCTAGGTATACCATCATATCATCTGCAAAGAGTGATAGTTTGGTTTCCTCATTGCCTACTCTAATTCCTTTAATTTCTTTCTCGACTCTTATTGCCGAGGCTAGTGTTTCTAATACGATATTAAATAATAATGGTGATAGTGGGCAACCTTGCTTCACTCCAGATCTTACTGGGAAAGGTTCCAGTTTTTCCCCATTGCATATGATGCTTACTGATGGTTTTAAATATATGCTCCTGACTATTTTAAGGAAAAGTCCATTTATTCCTATGCTCTCAAGTGTTTTTATTAGGAATGGATGTTGGATTTTATCAAATGCTTTTTCTGCATCTATTGAGATGATCATATGGTTTTTGTTTGTTTGGTTATTGATATAGTCAATTATGCTAATAGTTTTCCTAATATTGAACCAGCCCTGCATTCCTGGTATAAATCCTACTTGGTCATAGTGTATTATCCTGGGATGATTTTCTGTAATCTTTTTGCTAATATTTTATTTAAAATTTTAGCATCAATATTCATTAGGGAAATTGGTCTATAATTTTCTTTCTCTGTTTTCAGCCTACCTGGTTTAGATATCAGTACCATGTCTGTGTCATAAAAGGAGTTTGGTAGGACTCCTTCAATCCCTATTTTTTCAAATAGTTTATATAACATTGGAATTAATTGTTCTTTAAATGTTTGGTAGAATTCACATGTAAATCCATCTGGTCCTGGGGATTTTTTCTTAGGGAGTTGATTGATAGTTTGTTCTATTTCTTTTTCTGAGATGGGACTGTTTAGGATATTTACTTCTTCCTCTGTTAGTTTGGGCAAGCTATATTTTTGGAGGTATTTTTCTATTTCATTTAAGTTGTCGAATTTATTGGCATAAAGTTGGGCAAAGTAACTCCTAATTATTGCTCTAATTTCCTCTTCGTTAGTGGCGAGTTCTCCCTTTTCATTTTTAAGACTAACAATTTGATTTTCCTCTTTCCTTTTTTTAATCAGATTTACTAAGGGTTTGTCTTTTGTTGGTTTTTTCATAGAACCAACTCTTAGTTTTATTAATCAATTCAATAGTTTTTTTACTTTCAATTTTATTGATCTCACCTTTTATTTTTAGAATTTCAAGTTTAGTGTTTGACTGGGGGTTTTTAATTTGTTCCTTTTCTAGCATTTTTAATTGCAAACCCAATTCATTGATCTTCTCTTTCTCTATTTTATACAAATAGGCCTCTAGAGATATGAAATTTCCCCTTATTACCGCTTTGGCTGCATCCCATACATTTTGGTATGATGTCTCATTATTATCGTTTTCTTGGGTGAAGTTATTAATTATGTCTATGATTTGCTGTTTCACCCAATCATTCTTTAGTATGAGATTATTTAGTTTCCAATTATTTTTTGGTCTACTTCCCCCTGGTTTTTTGTTGAATGTAATTTTCATTGCATTGTGGTCTGAAAAGGATGCATTTACTATTTCTGCCTTACTGCATTTGAGTTTGAGGTTTTTATGTCCTAATATATGGTCAATTTTTGTATAGGTTCCATGAACTGCTGAAAAGAAAGTGTATTCCTTTCTGTCTCCATTACATTTTCTCCAGAGATCTATCATATCTAAGTTTTCTAGTATTCTATTTACCTCTTTGACTTCTTTCTTATTTATTTTGTGGTTTGATTTATCTAATTCTGAGAGTGCAAGGTTGAGATCTCCCACTATTATAGTTTTACTGTCTATTTCTTCTTGCAGCTCTCTTAGTTTCTCTTTTAAGAATTTAGATGCTGCCCCACTTGGTGCATATATGTTTAATATAGATAGTGCTTCATTATCCATGCTACCCTTTAGCAAGATATAGTGTCCTTCCTTATCTCTTTTAATTAGGTCAATTTTTGCTTTAGCTTGATCTGAGATCAGGATGGCTACCCCTGCTTTTTTGACTTCACCTGAAGCATAGTAGATTTTGCTCCAACCTTTTACCTTTAACCTGCATGTATCTCCCCGCTTCAGGTGTGTTTCCTGTAAACAACATATTGTAAGATTCTGGCTTTTAATCCATTCTGCTAACCGCTTCCTCTTTATGGGGGAGTTTACCCCGTTCACGTTTATGGTTAGAATGACCAATTCTGTATTACTTGCCATCTTGTTAACCCCGGTTTATGCTTTTCTCCCTTCTTTCCCCTTTCCCCCCCTTCCCAGTATTAAGCTTGTGAGCACCACTTGCTTCTCACAGCCCTCCTTCTTTAGTATCCCTCCCCCTGCCTTAGAGTTCCTCCCCCTATCTTACCCCTTTCCCTCCCAGTTCCCGTATTCCCTTCCGCTTAGCTTATTCCTTCCCTTTTCACTTTTCCCTTCTCACTTTTCAATGAGGTGGGAGAAGTTTTACCATAGATTGAATATGTCTTAAGATTTTTCACTTAAAGCCAATTCTATAGGCAGTAAGATACCCACTATATTCATCCCCCTCCATTCTTTCTCTCAGATATAATAGGTTTCCTATGCCTCTTCATGAGATGTACTACCCCCACTTTACCCTTTTTCTGATACAATGTCCTTTCCACATCAATTTCTAGAACAAGGTATACATGTATTCTTTATACATCTATATAGTCAAAATATAGTTCCCAAGATTAATCTTTACCTTTTTAGATTTCTCTTGAGTTCTATATTTGTAGATCAAACTTTTTGTTAAGTTCTGGTTTTTTTCATCAGAAATAGATGAAATTCGCTTACTTCGTTGAATGTCCATCTTCTTCCCTGGAAAAAGATGCTCATTCTCGCTGGGTAAGTTATTTTTGGTTGCATACCAAGTTCCTTAGCCTTTCGGAATATCATATTCCAGGCCCTTCGATCTTTTAATGTGGATGCTGCCAGATCCTGGGTGATCCTTATTGTGGCTCCTTGATACTTGAATTGGGTTTTTCTAGCCGCTTGCAATATTTTTTCCTTCATCTGAGAGTTCTGGCATTTGGCCACTATATTCCTTGGTGTTTTGATTTTAGGATCCCTTTCAGTGGGTGATCGATGAATCCTTTCAATGTTTATTTTTTCCTCTGTTCCTATGACTTCTGGGCAGTTCTCTTTGATAATTTCCTGGAAAATAGTGTCCAGGCTCTTTTTTTCATCATGTTTTTCTGGGAGTCCAATGATTCTCAGATTGTCTCTCCTGGATCTGTTTTCCAGGTCTGTTGTCTTCCCCAGAAGGTATTTCACATTTTTCTCCATTGTTTGATTTTTTTGGATTTGCTTGACTGATTCTTCTTGTCTCCTCGAGTCATTCAATTCCACTTGTTCAAGTCTGATTTTCAGTGAAGTGTTCTCTTCACTCACTTTTTAAAAATCTTTTTCTAATTGTCCAATTGAGTTCTTTTGTTCTGTGGAATTTTTTTCCATTTCGCCAATTTTGTTTTCCAGTTCACCAATCCTATTTTTCAAGGATTTTACTTCTTTATCCACTCTCTCTTTAACTTTCTCCAGGCTCTTTTGCCAAGCCTCCCTCTCCTTTTCCCAAGCTTCCCTCTCCTTTTGCCAAGCCTCACTCTGCTTTCCCCATTTTTCTTCTAGCTCCCTTGTGAGAGCCTTTTTAATCACTTCTATGAGGTTCATCTGTGCTGAGGAACAGATGATCTCCTCCTTTGGGGATTCACCTGGGGACTGCCTGTTTTTAGTCTCCTCAGGATTTAGAGTCTGCTCTCTATCTGTGTAGAAGCTGTCAAGGGTTAAAGTCCTCTTCAGCTTCTTGCTCATTCTGTCTATTAATCAGAGACAAACTACCAAAGAAAAACAGAAAAAACTGGAGTCTTTCTTTGGGGGAGGGATTGGGTATGTTATCGAGCTTCCTCTACAGACTGCAGGGGGCAGCAGTGAGGCACTAGCAGGACTGTGCTGCGCCTGCGCTCTGAGGTCCCAGAGCGTGCTGAGTCACTGTGGGGGGGGGGGGGAAAGAGGGGAGCGGCCAGGTCCCGAGAGACTCCAGCTGTTTGGGGTTCTATTCTTCAGCCCTGGTGTTTTTAGCTTCTCTGCTGGGCTGCTGACTTGCTCCTGGAGCAAAGTATCCAAACCTGTAGCGAAGCTCTCCCCGCAGAGACGGCTGCGATCACTCCCCACCCCCTCTCCAGTCTGCTCCCGTGCTCTCACTGCCGCTGCCCTCAGCCTGCGCCCGATCTAAAACTGCCCCAGCCCTCCAGTAAAGACAGACCTTTCTTGGAGGATCTCAAGGATGGCTTCTCTTGGTAACTATATGTGGGTTTTTTTCAGTCAAGCATTGATTCAGAGGCTTGTAATGAAGTGGATAGTGAGAGAAAGCGTGGAGCTTATGCAGCTGTGAGCCTCCTCTCCGCCATCTTAACCGGAAGTCTTCCAGAAGATTTAGAAACTCTGATCAATATAATGGTAAATGATGTGCCCAGAAGACCAGTGATGAAATATGTTACTCAATTCATGAGGGGATGGGCACAAAGTGTAGATATACATTTTGGGGCACAGACACTGGGCATGTATTTGTTTTGATTGCCTTTGCTTGCTTTTCTATCTTTTTAAGTGTGTGTGTGGGAATGGCAGGAAGAAAAGTAGTAGTGACCATTTGAAAGTAAAGTTTGCAAGTGATTATATCCTTAAAAAATGGAATGGAGACTCTTGGTTTCACACACATTTCTCTTTTGTTACCTTAAGTTATTAAGTATTCATTAGCTATATGATGAGGAGATGCTATTTTTTACTTTTGTTGTTTAAGTTTGGATTAAACTGCATACTTATATACATATAAACACATATGTGTATATATGCATTGCGTACATATATATGCACACACACATTTGCTCACACCAAAATTCAATGATCAGCTCTCTTGAGCCAATGGGAGCAGGCCCCAGAAAGTGATCCAGGTTGTAAGCCTAAATCTTTTGTCTTTGGGGATGTCATATTCCAAGCTCTCCTTTCCTTCAAGAGTAGAAACTGTAAAGTCTTGGGAGATTTCCCAGATTTTCAAAATAGAAGAGGACCTGTTACCACCTGTATGGCCTTGAACAACATATTTAATCTTTCTAAGTCTCAGTTTTCTTTTTCTGTAAACTGGGATGACTGGTGTAATTTAAAAAAAAAAAACACGGAAAACGAAGATTTTCTCCTTACATATGCAAAGAGAAAATCTTAGTTTTCCGTGTTTTTTTTTCATCTAACCAGCTCTTCCATTGTTAATGGAAAACAGGCTTCAGGCTACTCTTTGGGAGGTGGAAGGAACTGAGTAGCCTTTGCTAAAGAGAATTTAGAAGACTTCCAGAGGAGCCCCCTCTTTAAAGGCACAGGCTTAAATGTTTGTAAATGTCCAATATTTGGTCTTGTATGTCTCATAGGGTATATTGGGAATACTATCAACATAGTCATTAAAGCAGAGGTGTGTTAGGAAATTTTTTGGGTCAAAGTTAGGATCCCATCTCTGATTTAGTATAAAGGTCTTATCAGTTAAGACCTGGGATAACTGCAACCTTAACTCCAAAGTCTACAAGCAATTAACTTGTATGGCAAGCCAACAAGTTATGGCAGAGACTGACATAATTAGAAAGTTTGCTGATTCTGGAAGAGGGAATCCTGGGACTCTACTACTTTGGGAGGAAAACCTGAATAACATGCAGCCTGGAAGTCACATCCTAGAGATTTTCTGTAATCTTTCGATACTTGTCGAAACACATCTTTCCATTCCCGTAATTCCTATGTTTAGTTAAAATATAACCTTATGGCTATCTGAAAATTCATAAGATAAGTTAATTCCATATGTAGTTTTTATAAGTAATGAAGTAGTTATCAGTTAAGAAAAAAACTCAGTATACAATGGATATGGTTTTATATATTGTCTTGACAATCAAAACTGTCCCTTTCGCTTACAAATGACAATACCCAAAGACCTAAAGCCTTTTTTGAAAAAATCCACAGGACGTCAGCCTTCCGAAGTATATAGGGAGCATACACTAGACTTTGCTGAAATACTTCATGACCCAGGGTTTCTCTTTTTCACTGAGAAAATAACAGTCCCGATACAATCTGCACTTGATCCTTGTTCCTTGTATCCAGGCAGCTGGTGGCTCAGTAGATAGAACTCTGGGCTTGGAGTTAGAAGACCTGTGTTGAAATCTTGCCTTAAATCACTTCCTAGCTATATGAGTTTGGTCAAATCACTTAAGCTCTGTATGTCTCAATTTGCTCTTTTCTAAAATGGGGATTATAATAATACCAACCATTCAAGGTTGTTGTGAGGATCAAATGGAAGAGTGTTTGTCAAGTCTTTTGCAAATCTTAAAATGCTGAGGAAATGTTGGTTATACTTTATTATCTATTTGACTGAGGAGCCATCTGGATGGTAGGATTGCTTCAGATAACTGGCATGGGCAGTATATAATTATGTAAGCTTCTTATGTACCGAGTCATCTTACAGGTATATTCTGCCATGGTCATCCAGCCTCAAATGGATATTTCTCAATGATATGTTCCAGTGGTATAGGAGACTGATCCCCAAACATCTGTTCTCTGCTTTTCATATTCGGTACATTAAAATCCCATAAAAAACTGTTTTAAAAAAGTAATGGTGGCTAAAGGCGTGTGGGAGGAGGCTCAGGTGGATTGCTCCTGCCATACCGTTGATGGGGATGGTGTGGACACTCGCCACCCAATGATGAGATTGGTGTAGACCCCCCAAATGCCTCTGTCTGAGAGTGGGCAGGACTCCGGGAGTCTCTGGGATCCGCGGCTTCAGTGCCCCCCAGCCCCACCTTCCCTTCTGTCAGAAGATGCAGGAGCTCCCCCTGGGTGTCCCCTGCAGCTGTTCCAGGCTTCAGCCAGCAGGACCCCCAGGAGGACGAGCACCAGTCCGGCCAGACTGAGGCGGATGACGTTGCCCACCGTGTAATCCTGGGCTGCAGGACCTGGGAGGGGAGAGAAGTCACTGGGAGAGGGACAAGGCCTCCCTCAATCGCAGGACCCCATGGGGGGGGGCAGGATTCCTCCCACCCCAGACCTGGCCCCAACCCCTGTCCCTGGGCTGGGAGTCTTGGTCATTCCCTGGCTGGGAGGCTGGGGAAGGATCTGAGGGCGGGGCCCTGGGAGAGAAGCCTGAGGGAGGGGCTGAGGCAGCTTCCCTCCTTCCTCATCCCCCTCAGAGCTTCCTCTGTAGGCCCCTCTCCTGGGACCTTCTTTTTGCCCTCACTTCTTCTCCTCCCCTTCATCCTTCATCTCCTGCCATGTTGGGAACAGCTCAGGGAGTGGGTAGAGCATGAAGCTTGTGGTGAGGAAGATCTTACGTCAGACAAATGGGACTAAGAAAGCCTCCCAGGGCTGATGGATCCAGTGAGCCAATGATGGCAGAGCATTGAAAGGGCTTCATACACTGATTCTACCATCACTATCCGGGTCAGCAGGCCTTTGCTGAGAATATCTAAGAACGGTCCCTGGCCTGGGGGAGCTCCCACTCGGGCTGGGAGAAGCCTAAAAACGAGTAGCTGTGTGCAAGATGGCAGGCGATGTCTGGGGCGGCTCGGGCGGGAGGGGAAGCGGCAGCAGGGAAGGAAGGTCTGCCTCCACCAGGGAAGACTGCCAGAGCCTCGAAGGGAACCGAGGGATTCAGGGTGGGGAATTTCAGGCACGAAGCACAGCAGGTACAAGGTCTGGAAGTGGGAGCTGGCGATAGTGTGAGGGACTAGGAATGAGGAAGCCCCCGTGTGAGGGAGGAGAAGACTGTGCTCAGGGAGCCTCCAGTAAGAGCAGGGCACAGCCTATGGGGGAGAGCTGAGGATCTTGGAAGTGACTAGCACAGGGAGGGGGTAAGGGTGAGGGGCTTGTGGGTATCCCCTCCCCTCTTTCTGTGGCTACACCCGAGTTCTTCTCTGGCCTCCTCAACCCCCTTCCTGGAACCCAGGAGGCATATTGTCATCTGGGGGACCAGCATAACTGGGCAGTGGCAGATGGTGAGGGAGTCTAGTGGGGTCAAGGGGCAGAGGCCCCAGGGTCTGCATTCTCTGAGCTTGACCCACTGTCCAGACCCTCCACTCCCTCTCCTCAGCCCTCCTGGCCCCTGGGGCAGGGCCCTGAGCAGGCAGCGTAGTGTCCCAGGACCAGGCAGGGAGCTTAGGAGGGCTGGGAGGGAGGGGGAGGGCCGGGGTCTCTCACCTGTGACCCTGAGTTCCAGGAAGTTACTGGAGAATGACCACTGATGGGGGGAGCGACTCTGAAAGCTGTAGCATCGGTACGTCCCTCTGTGGGCAGAGCTCACGGCAGGGATGATAAAAATGGCCTGAGAGCCCCATGCATAGGGCTGGGCCGGGGCCTGGGTGACCTGTGCTCCGTCCTTGTACAGGACACACTGATCTTGGGGCAGCTGCGAATGGCACTGGAGGGTCACGGCCTGTCCTGAGGCCACCGTGGAGTTGGGCCAGGCTGAGAGGGAGGGTGAAGGATATCTACCTGGGGGAACAGAGGCGGAAGTTAGGGCTCTAAGGCTTCTCTTTCAGGGTGGGGCAGATCTGGTTGCTGGGGGTGGGGAGGGGATTGGCCTTTATCTACCTAGACCCCAGCCTGGGGCTGAAGGAAGAAAGGAAATCTCCCAGCTTTTTGGGTAGAAGAATGATCTTGGAAACCTGGGGGGGGGAGGGAAGGAAAGTGGGTAGAGAGAGAGAGAGAGAGAGAGAGAGAGAGAGAGAAAGAGAGAGACAGAGAGACAGAGACAGAGAGAGAGACACACACACAGAAACAGAGACAGAAAGAGACAGAGACATAGTGACACAAAGAGAGACAGAGGGAGAAACAGAGAGGGAGAGATAAAGAGACAGAAGAAAGACAAAGAGACACACAGGGACAGAGACAAAGAGAGACACATACATACACACAGAGACAGACAGACACACACAGAGAGTCAGAGACAGAGCAGAAAGACAGAGAATCAGAAACATACAAAGACAAAGACAGACATACAGAGAAAGAAGGAGAAGGAGAGAGAAAAAGAGATGGAGGGAGACAATTATGAGACAGAGAAAAAATAAATAAATGGGGAATGGGTGAGGTGATGGGGAGACTTCTTCCTTAGCAGGGGCTGTGAGCGCTCTCTCATAGAATCTCTTCACGGGGCGGAGTGGGGGCAGAGTTAAGGCCTGTTATGATGCCAGTGGGCCCCAAAGCAGAGACTGCTGTCACTGTGGACCCTGGGGAGGTGCCTGGAAGTGATTTAGCGGGGATTCCCGGTTCGCTTCTACCCTGACTCTCTACAGAGACTCCTGGGGCTACCCAGAAGAGACACCCCACCCCCTCCTTGTGTTTAGGTCTGGGATAGGGGAGGGCACAGAGCAGCAGCAGGCCCCTTTACTCTTCTCTGGCTTTGGGAGGATCAGGGCTGAAAGGGGGATTTGGCCCATCGGCCCCGTGCCCCCTCCCCAGGGAACCACCAGCTTTGTCTGAGCTCCTGAACCCCAAGCTGAGCCGCCTGCCTCCGCTCTGCCTCAAAATGGGACCTGATTGAGGCAGCTGAAGGTGCAGAGGCCAAAGCCCTGGTCTTGGAGTCAGGAAGGCCCTGAGTTCAAATCCAGCCTCAGATATTTTCCTGTGAGGTGATTTTGGGTTAGTTGTTTCCTCTCTATTTGCCTCAGTTTCCCCATCTGTAAGATGGGGGTAGCATCCACCTGGCAGAGTTATTGTGAGGCTCTCATGGCACAACAATGTAAAGCACTTGGCACACAGTAGGTGCTGTATAAATGCTGACTCCCTTCCCCCACTTCTAGCCCCAGGGGAGAGCAGAGGCAGGGAGAGGGTAGAAGGCAGAAGGGCAGGATCAGAGGGCAGCTTAGGACCAGACTGGGCTGGGGAGGAGCTCAGGGGCTGCTGGGACCCCGCGCCAGCCCTGCCTGGGGGGCGGAGTGACCGGGACTTCCTCACCCGTGACCACCAGCTCCAGGGGTCACTGAGCTCTGACCAGAAGGACGCTGTTCTGTAGTAGCAGGAGTAGGTCCCTGCGTGATTCAGTGTCATCGATGGGATGGAAAACTCGACCTCAACTTCCTCCGACACCTTGGAGTCGATACGTTGGAATCCAGATCCCAGCTCTTTCACCAGAAAGTATTCAGCAGCCCCCGGTGACCCCCGGCACCTGAAGGTCACGCTTCTCCCTAGGGGCACCAGTGTCCCATTCTCTGCCCTGAGGGAGGGTCTGGGAAGCTCGTCTGGAAGAGAATGAGAGCTGTCAGCTCCAGGGGATCCCCTGCTCTCTGCTCCCCCAAACTGGGTCCCCCCTTCAAACCCTGACAGTCCAGCCCAGACCCCCCTCACCTCCCTCTCCTGGGGAGCTGTCTGCTCTGGGGGGAGGGGGAAGGGGAGGAATAAAAAAGGGGGGAGGGGGGAGGACTCACCTTCCTGTGCCCTCATCCTGTGGCCCAGACACAGCCCTGGCAGAGAGGACCCTGATTACTATTGGTCAGTCCCCACTCCCTCCCTACCCAGAGCAAGGAGACAGGACCCAGAGCCTGGCTCAGAGACCCCCCCCTCCCCGGGGCTTCCAGCTCCTCTCCCCCTCTCCCCCATCTTGCTGGCTGATCTCCAGCTTGTCGGGCCCTTTCTCCCCCATAAATTGGGGGTGGGGGCGCTGAATCTGGGGCTCTGTAAAGTCCCCTCCAGCATAGGGGCTTCTTAGGACTCACCAAGGCACAGCAGGGCAGAGAGGGTTGGGCTCATGGTGGTCCCAGTGGGAGAGAGGACTGATGGCAGACCAGGACATGAACTGAGATGTGACCAGGGCTGGTCCTGCTCTGAGGTTCCCAAATTCTGCGAAAGTGTACTTCCCCTTCCTCTTTGTGGGTGCTGCCTCCTTGATAGCCCCATGCTGTGGGGGGAAGGATGGAGGGGAGTCACCTTGTGTCAAATGAAATAATTCTTGCTTTTTTGGTGCTAATTCAGGCTTCAGAACCTGGGAAAGATCCCCAGAGAAGCGTGAGTTGTGAGCCTCACAGTGCCCCTCCCACCTTTCTCCCAATTGGCAGGTGTTGGACTCCCTAGGGGGTTCTATGAATCTCACCCCGGTCCCCAGACTAGAGCCTGCTTTCAGACTGAACCTGCACCCAGCCACGGCTCTTTGGGACTGGACTCAACCCCCAATGTAGCAGACAGCCTTCCTGGATTCTGGTTGTCAAGGGGTTAAAGCTAAACCTCCAATAAGGGGCTGATGGTGGGGCTGATGCCTTAGGGCCCAGGGGGGTCTGTTCTGGAGTTTTCCCAAGAACTTGTTGGCTCCAGCCCATCCTCAGGATTGCCTGGGTCTCTGCCTTCTGTGGATGGGAGGTCTGGGACTCCCAGCTTGCCCCAGAGGATCCGGTCCCAGGACAGGATTCCTCCTCCACTAGAGTGTGTGGAATGCTGAGCAAGGGCCAGCTCCTCTGGTGTGAGGGTTGTTCATCTCCCTTTGGGCTTTATCTGCCAGCCAGTTCTTAGCTCCAAGAACATGTACCCACTGTCACCACACAAAGTAAAACCATCCTGGCAGAACCATATTGAGGTGGGGGACGTCTGATATGTCTCACACCTGGGAAACTTTCCATGGCAGAATGGGAGGATGAAAGCCTCCCAGGGCTGATGGATCCAGTGAGCCAATGATGGCAGAGCATTGAAAGGGCTTCATACACTGATTCTACCATCACTATCCGGGTCAGCAGGCCTTTGCTGAGAATATCTAAGAACGGTCCCTGGCCTGGGGGAGCTCCCACTGGGGCTGGGAGAAGCCTAAAAACGAGTAGCTGTGTGCAAGATGGCAGGGGATGTCTGGGGCGGCCCGGGCGGGAGGGGAAGCGGCAGCAGGGAAGGAAGGTCTGCCTCCACCAGGGAAGACTGCCAGAGCCTCGAAGGGAACCGAGGGATTCAGGGTGGGGAATTTCAGGCACGAAGCACAGCAGGTACAAGGTCTGGAAGTGGGAGCTGGCGATAGTGTGAGGGACTAGGAATGAGGAAGCCCCCGTGTGAGGGAGGAGAAGACTGTGCTCAGGGAGCCTCCAGTAAGAGCAGGGCACAGCCTATGGGGGAGAGCTGAGGATCTTGGAAGTGACTAGCACAGGGAGGGGGTAAGGGTGAGGGGCTTGTGGGTATCCCCTCCCCTCTTTCTGTGGCTACACCCGAGTTCTTCTCTGGCCTCCTCAACCCCCTTCCTGGAACCCAGGAGGCATATTGTCATCTGGGGGACCAGCATAACTGGGCAGTGGCAGATGGTGAGGGAGTCTAGTGGGGTCAAGGGGCAGAGGCCCCAGGGTCTGCATTCTCTGAGCTTGACCCACTGTCCAGACCCTCCACTCCCTCTCCTCAGCCCTCCTGGCCCCTGGGGCAGGGCCCTGAGCAGGCAGCGTAGTGTCCCAGGACCAGGCAGGGAGCTTAGGAGGGCTGGGAGGGAGGGGGAGGGCCGGGGTCTCTCACCTGTGACCCTGAGTTCCAGGAAGTTACTGGAGAATGACCACTGATGGGGGGAGCGACTCTGAAAGCTGTAGCATCGGTACGTCCCTCTGTGGGCAGAGCTCACGGCAGGGATGATAAAAATGGCCTGAGAGCCCCATGCATAGGGCTGGGCCGGGGCCTGGGTGACCTGTGCTCCGTCCTTGTACAGGACACACTGATCTTGGGGCAGCTGCGAATGGCACTGGAGGGTCACGGCCTGTCCTGAGGCCACCGTGGAGTTGGGCCAGGCTGAGAGGGAGGGTGAAGGATATATACCTGGGGGAACAGAGGCGGAAGTTAGGGCTCTAAGGCTTCTCTTTCAGGGTGGGGCAGATCTGGTTGCTGGGGGCGGGGGGGGGGGATTGGCCTTTATCTACCTAGACCCCAGCCTGGGGCTGAAGGAAGAAAGGAAATCTCCCAGCTTTTTGGGTAGAAGAATGATCTTGGAAACCTGGGGGGGCGGGAGGGAAGTGGGTAGAGAGAGAGAGAGAGAGAGAGAGAGAGAGAGAGAGAGAGAGAGACAGAGAGATAGAGACAGAGAGAGAGACACACACACAGAAACAGAGATAGAAAGAGACAGAGACATAGTGACACAAAAAGAGACAGAGGGAGAAACAGAGAGGGAGAGATAAAGAGACAGAAGAAAGACAAAGAGACACACAGGGACAGAGACAAAGAGAGACACATACATACACACAGAGACAGACAGACACACACAGAGAGTCAGAGACAGAGCAGAAAGACAGAGAATCAGAAACATACAAAGACAAAGACAGACATACAGAGACAGAAGGAGAAGGAGAGAGAAAAAGAGATGGAGGGAGACAATTATGAGACAGAGAAAAGATAAATAAATGGGGAATGGGTGAGGAGATGGGGAGACTTCTTCCTTAGCAGGGGCTGTGAGCGCTCTCTCATAGAATCTCTTCACGGGGCGGAGTGGGGGCAGAGTTAAGGCCTGTTATGATGCCAGTGGGCCCCAAAGCAGAGACTGCTCTCACTGTGGACCCTGGGGAGGTGCCTGGAAGTGATTTAGCGGGGATTCCCGGTTCGCTTCTACCCTGACTCTCTACAGAGACTCCTGGGGCTACCCAGAAGAGACACCCCACCCCCTCCTTGTGTTTAGGTCTGGGATAGGGGAGGGCACAGAGCAGCAGCAGGCCCCTTTACTCTTCTCTGGCTTTGGGAGGATCAGGGCTGAAAGGGGGATTTGGCCCATCAGCCCCGTGCCCCCTCCCCAGGGAACCACCAGCTTTGTCTGAGCTCCTGAACCCCAAGCTGAGCCGCCTGCCTCCGCTCTGCCTCAAAATGGGACCTGATTGAGGCAGCTGAAGGTGCAGAGGCCAAAGCCCTGGTCTTGGAGTCAGGAAGGCCCTGAGTTCAAATCCAGCCTCAGATATTTTCCTGTGAGGTGATTTTGGGTTAGTTGTTTCCTCTCTATTTGCCTCAGTTTCCCCATCTGTAAGATGGGGGTAGCATCCACCTGGCAGAGTTATTGTGAGGCTCTCATGGCACAACAATGTAAAGCACTTGGCACACAGTAGGTGCTGTATAAATGCTGACTCCCTTCCCCCACTTCTAGCCCCAGGGGAGAGCAGAGGCAGGGAGAGGGTAGAAGGCAGAAGGGCAGGATCAGAGGGCAGCTTAGGACCAGACTGGGCTGGGGAGGAGCTCAGGGGCTGCTGGGACCCCGCGCCAGCCCTGCCTGAGGGGCGGAGTGACCGGGACTTCCTCACCCGTGACCACCAGCTCCAGGGGGTCACTGAGCTCTGACCAGAAGGACGCTGTTCTGTAGTAGCAGGAGTAGGTCCCTGCGTGATTCAGTGTCATCGATGGGATGGAAAACTCGACCTCAACTTCCTCCGACACCTTGGAGTCGATACGTTGGAATCCAGATCCCAGCTCTTTCACCAGAAAGTATTCAGCAGCCCCCGGTGACCCCCAGCACCTGAAGGTCACGCTTCTCCCTAGGGGCACCAGTGTCCCATTCTCTGCCCTGAGGGAGGGTCTGGGAAGCTCGTCTGGAAGAGAATGAGAGCTGTCAGCTCCAGGGGATCCCCTGCTCTCTGCTCCCCCAAACTGGGTCCCCCCTTCAAACCCTGACAGTCCAGCCCAGACCCCCCTCACCTCCCTCTCCTGGGGAGCTGTCTGCTCTGGGGGGAGGGGGGAAGGGGAGGAATAAAAAAGGGGGGAGGGGGGAGGACTCACCTTCCTGTGCCCTCATCCTGTGGCCCAGACACAGCCCTGGCAGAGAGGACCCTGATTACTATTGGTCAGTCCCCACTCCCTCCCTACCCAGAGCAAGGAGACAGGACCCAGAGCCTGGCTCAGAGACCCCCCCCTCCCCGGGGCTTCCAGCTCCTCTCCCCCTCTCCCCCATCTTGCTGGCTGATCTCCAGCTTGTCGGGCCCTTTCTCCCCCATAAATTGGGGGTGGGGGCGCTGAATCTGGGGCTCTGTAAAGTCCCCTCCAGCATAGGGGCTTCTTAGGACTCACCAAGGCACAGCAGGGCAGAGAGGGTTGGGCTCATGGTGGTCCCAGTGGGAGAGAGGACTGATGGCAGACCAGGACATGAACTGAGATGTGACCAGGGCTGGTCCTGCTCTGAGGTTCCCAAATTCTGCGAAAGTGTACTTCCCCTTCCTCTTTGTGGGTGCTGCCTCCTTGATAGCCCCATGCTGTGGGGGGAAGGATGGAGGGGAGTCACCTTGTGTCAAATGAAATAATTCTTGCTTTTTTGGTGCTAATTCAGGCTTCAGAACCTGGGAAAGATCCCCAGAGAAGCGTGAGTTGTGAGCCTCACAGTGCCCCTCCCACCTTTCTCCCAATTGGCAGGTGTTGGACTCCCTAGGGGGTTCTATGAATCTCACCCCGGTCCCCAGACTAGAGCCTGCTTTCAGACTGAACCTGCACCCAGCCATGGCTCTTTGGGACTGGACTCAACCCCCAATGTAGCAGACAGCCTTCCTGGATTCTGGTTGTCAAGGGGTTAAAGCTAAACCTCCAATAAGGGGCTGATGGTGGGGCTGATGCCTTAGGGCCCAGGGGGGTCTGTTCTGGAGTTTTCCCAAGAACTTGTTGGCTCCAGCCCATCCTCAGGATTGCCTGGGTCTCTGCCTTCTGTGGATGGGAGGTCTGGGACTCCCAGCTTGCCCCAGAGGGTCCGGTCCCAGGACAGGATTCCTCCTCCACTAGAGTGTGTGGAATGCTGAGCAAGGGCCAGCTCCTCTGGTGTGAGGGTTGTTCATCTCCCTTTGGGCTTTATCTGCCAGCCAGTTCTTACGCTCCAAGAACATGTACCCACTGTCACCACACAAAGTAAAACCATCCTGGCAGAACCATATTGAGGTGGGGGACGTCTGATATGTCTCACACCTGGGAAACTTTCCATGGCAGAATGGGAGGATGAACACAACTTGTTCCACAGGCCATGAAGAAGAGTGAAGCAAGATCAGTGAGTGCTTAAAGCTGGGTCAGACACAGAAGGTACCATGAGCATCCATTGCATCCCAGACCACCACCAGCCATGCTGACTTTTGTCCTTGTTTCTAGACTCTGACTCTGGACAAGAGTGAGACTGAGACTTTGGGCAGCTCTGCCTCACTTAAATCCATCAGCCACAAGTTACTGGTCATCAGTCCTTTTGAGGACTCCTGGGAAACCAGTGTTTATGAGCCCCCACCTAGTGTATTCCCATAAATCATTCAGCCAGTTGCTGTTTCCTCAATATCAATTGTAAAAGTGAGCATTGATTGAAATTCTACTTTTAAAACAATCTATCACAATTACACAATCTCCTTACCTTTGTAACTTCCCCCTTCCCATTTGTTCCTGAAAAAGTAAAGCTGTAATGACCACATTAGCCCCCTGGATACCTTAGAATCAGCCGGAGTCAGGATAAGCAAAAGTCCTTAGTCTTTATTCTTGGTCTTTAGACGTAGGCTTGCATTGGATGAAAGCAGAATCTCTGCAACCTTCCTCCTCCCTCGTCTACCACCAGAGTGACCCTGGCTTGTCTTTCTCTACCCTCTAATCCCTCCTACAATTCTCTTTCTATACCAGTCATCGAGCCAGCACAGGATAGTAGGAAGGGCCATTCCCCAAGCACATGCCCATAGAGTATTGTCCAATTGGTAATTAGCCCTAAGTGCTCAAACTGACCTCCGTGCAACAATTCAAGAGTTTCAGGCCTCTTTTACTCAGGTGGTTCTCAGTTATATTATTTTAGTTTGTAGCTCCATCCAGGACAGCTGAGTAGAACGTTGGTAAGTGCTTTTTACAAATAGTGTCTAGTTTGATAGTCAAATTATAACAGAGGGTTGGTACTATTATCTGCCAATAAACATTTAAACACCAACTAATTGTCATACACTGTGCTAATCAATGGGGATTAAAAAAGGGTTAAAAGTCAATCTTTGCTCTCAAGATTTCCTTCTATTGGGAGAAACGATATGCCAATAAAGTTGTACAAACACAGATAAATAGGAAATAGTCAAGAGGGGAAGTAACTAGAATTATGTCGGATCAGAAAAGTAAAAGATTAGATTCTAGCTGGGATACTAGGCTATGGGACTGTACCAAGAGGGACTACTGAGGCCATTTTGACCTTTGGTGCACAAAAAGTTTTCTGCCATGTTGCAAAAACGCTCTTGATGAGCAAGAAGGAATGATTGTAATCCTGGGAACGGATGAGCCTGACGGTCACAGTCAGTGGCTTGTGAGCAGGGATGCCTGAACACGGCCTCTCACCTGTGAGAGAGCTGCTGAATGGTTGGATGGGCTCTCCTCCCATTGGCAGATACCATGCATACACAATGTCCACAAGCTGCTTCTCCGAATGGTGATTGGGCATTGCCTACTGTTCATGTGCTGATCATGTTTGCAAAAATGTATATCAACAAGGGTGTGCTGTGTAATAAACTGGAGCTCTTTTCATACTCTATGAGTCTCCCACCTCATTCATCTCACCTCTGAGATCAAAAGGTTCATATGCTTTGAGCTCTACGATGGCTGCAACAACTGGTTCCAGGGAACAGGGACAGGAACATAGAAAGGTGCCAGAGCGACCACTTTGCAGTCAAGCATTACTACATGGTCAAGACAACCTTTAAGAGAACTGCAGAGGAAGAGCCCACTGAACCATGCTGTTTCTGGACCAGGCAGAGTTCGGTGGAGATAGTTAAGTAACCTAATGGGGCAGAAAATAGGCACCCTACTCCCTTCAGACAGGGAAGCATATATTGGGACTATATATAAATGTATAAAAGAGTAGGGGCGCACAATTCAATTAGGAGACATTAGGAAATTCCTGGACATTGCTTACAAAGCTTCTCCATGGTTACTGAGGAGGGCTGTTATAATTTTGAGAGATGGATTGTTTTGGTGAACAGCTCACCGCCTTTTGATAAACAACATCCAGGAGAAATAAAAAAAAATGTTACTTTACTATGTATAATCTCATTAAACAAAATCTGAAATCAGAACCAGAAAAAGAGGTCAGGAAATTTACAGTTTGAGCACAGACAGGCCCATCTCTTAGCAGTAGATGCACCTCTCCTGTAATGTCTGGGCTAGCTTTCTGGAGGTCTTCCAGATGGGCCTTGGTCTCAGCAGGATAATTACCACGAGGATAGTCAGGAATAGAGTCTAAAGTCTTTATTGTCTTCTTCACAGTCTGCTCACTCTGACTGACTGTGTCCCCAGTTTTTTCAGCCCTTAAATACTCTATTACAATTACATCATGACAGCATACTGATTATATGCCAACTAGAGTGGTTATATCATTATATCATACTAGATATATGTGAACTAGAGAACCATTATCTCATTAATTCCACTGAGTTAACACCTTATTGTAAGTATCCTGATTTCAAGTCTACTTCTCCAGAGTTCCAGCTCTCTACACTCTCCTGAGCCTGAGGAGGAATGGCCTCCTTCCTCCCCCTCCACCACCTTAGGCCCCGCTTTATTTGTTTGTCTATCCGGATCTACAACCTTTCAAAGGCTATCCTAATGTAAAACCCCAAAATGAAATAAGAACTGAGAAAAGCAGGATCAGAATTATAAAACAAAGACTGCAGTGACATAGCTGATAAAAAGCAAAAGATAATTATATTCTTTACCTTCACTTCAAAAAGTTTTGCAACAGGCTAGAGATCAAGGAAAAGACACAGAGGGGTGGGAAGAATTATATCCTGTTATAGAGGAGAATGACCCTTTTAACCCAGAGCAGAGAAGATGCAGACATGAACCACTTCCCTTTAAAGTTCTATCCCAGCTTAAGGACTCTTCATAAATATGGGCCCATAGTACCTTTTGTTATGTTACAACTTGAAACATATGGGCAATTTTGTGCCCCAATGATTGGAAAGCACTTGCACGAGCAGTGTTGACTCCAGGCCAAACAGTGTTCTGGATGTCGGAATTGTTAGAACAGACTAGGTTGACTTCCACTCAGGTTGCTCCAGGAGCAACCATGAAGTTATACTTTGAGCAACTTAGTGATACTGGGGCTCATGTGGACACCAAAGATCAAATTCATTTTATTGAAGAGACATATCTCCTAATATCCCAATGTGTCAGAACAGTATGGAGTAGGATTCCTGCAGAAAACGATAAAAAGGGGGCCCCAAACCAACCTGGGGAATGACAACTCAGATCAGGAATGGAGAAAGAGGTATGTAGCTTTAGACGCCAAGGGATACTCACAATAACAAAACTCAGGAGCAATGATTATTATCACCTAATGTATAATGTATAGCTCATGGAATAGTCATTCCATCTGAACTTACAGTCAAAACAGAAGATAATTGTGAATTAGCCCCACAAATAGATCCAAATTCAGAGGCCATTGTTCAAACATATTTTACGAAGGCTATCACACTCACTCGGCTGATACTGACTCTTATTTTGTTTTTTTTTGTTGTTGTTTGTTTTGTTTTTTGAATAATTATAACTTTTTATTGACAGAACCCATGCCTGGGTAATTTTTTTTTTACATTATCCCTTGCACTCACTTCTGTTTCAACTTTTCCCTTCCCTCCCTTCACCCCCTCCTCCAGATGGCAAGCAGTCCTATACATGTTAAATAGGTTACAGTATATCCTAGATACAATATATGTGTGCAGAACCGAACAGTTCTCTTGTTGCACAGGATGAATTGGATTCAGAAGATAAAAATAACCCGGGAAGAAGAACCAAAATGCAAACAATTTACATTCATTTCTCAGTGTTCTTTCTTTAGGTATAGCTGCTTCTGTCCCTCATTGATCAATTGAAACTGCTAACTCTTACGTTGAATAACCAACAGTTTGAAGGATTAATAGACACTGGAGCTGACAGGACTGTGGTGGCTGCTTCTCAATGGCCCCCTTGGTGGCCTATGACTTTAGCTAACAATAGAGTGGCAGAGGTAGGAGGCAGTAGGAGGCTTTGGTGTCCTCTGAACCGTTAAATTGGCAAAAAGATGGAAAGACAGATGTAGAAGGTCACAGACAGTAGAGGAAGTCTGGGTGAGGTATAAGACCCTTCAGCCCAGAGGAAACCTGCTAACAATGTCTGTTCGACTCCCTATCTCCCTAAGGGCTCTTGGTCTGAGAAGTCGGGGGCCATGACAACCTGTGTTGAGATTGAAGCAGAGTGATATCAGGCAGCAAAGAGTGATACCAGGTGGCAAACTACATACAATAGCAAGTTTGTTTATGTGGTCCCACATTCACAGTATATACTTGGCACATGGCCAGTGTTTGGGTTACATAAGGGTATGAGGATACAAAAAAGGGAAAGTCGTTGGAATAAATGAACTCTATTTTTCCACCATCTTCAGAAGTTCTGCCTCATCACTTCTCCTTTAAGGTGATTTATTTTAATCACCCCGGCATGGGAGCTCTAGAAAGCAGGACTCAATATTTTAGTCATCCCGGTGTGGGAGCTCTAATAAGCACGATATGTTTTGTCACCCCAACTTGGGGGTTCTAGAAAGCAGGACACAACAGACAGGAACCATTTTTTTCTTTAATAATAGATGGCTTACATGTCAACTTGTGGGGTAGGGGATAAATTATATCAATTAAGGATGAAAATCACCACAGATTTTTAGGAGGAGTCATTGCTGGTAAGGCTTCCACCACTCCAAAAATGACAACGATTACCAACACTGTGGTATGGCTTGAGCAATGGCCCCTGAACAAAGAAAAAACAGCTGCTTTACAGCAATTAGTACAAGAACAATTAGAATTAGGGCACGTTGAGAAAACAAACAGCCCATGAAATTCTCCTGTATTTGTTATAAAGAAAAAATCTGGAAAATGGAGATTGTTAACAGATTTGAGACAAGTAAATTCAGTCCTGAAACACTTTATAGGCAGATTTGTCATCCCCAAACATTATCCCTAGGGAATGGCCCTTTATGGATAAGAGAATGTTAAAGATTGCTTTCACTCTATCCCTCTTCACCCTAAGGATGGGGGTAAATTTGCTTTCTCAGTACAAACATATAATTTTCAAGGACTTGTGAGGAGATTTCAGTGGAAGGTATTGCCACAAGATATGAAAAACAACCCTACCATATGCCAATGGTGTGTTGATAAAGCTATTAGCAAGATAAGGAAACATTACCCCGATGCAGTCATCCTCCATTACATGGATGATATTTTGGCTGGCCATCCATGGCCTGAGAATTTGGAAGAGGTGTTACAAATGACAGAAAGAGAATTAAAACACTTAAGTTTGATATCATTAGAAAAAATTCAAAGATACCTCCCTTTTAGTTATTTGGGTTTCACTCTTTAGCCTGAGGATGTATATAAAAAACCACCTGAATTCCAGACTGACCAGGGACACACATTAAATCAGGTTGAAAAATTGATTTCAATGGCTTAGGCCCTGAGCTTGTATACCCAACACTCGGACTCGTATACCAAAACTCTGTATAAAATGCTAGAGGGTGAAACTTGGTTAGATTCCAGCAGGACATGGACTCCTGAAGCCCTGGCAGCATAAAGCAGAAGATACAAATAATAGCAAAAGCAAGTACTCAAATGTTGGGAGTTCAAATGTTGGGTTCTTGTTCTTCTATAAAATATTATAAAAGTTCTCTCTGGGTGCCTTCCCTGGAATCAGGATTTTGCCGGAGTCCCTGTTCGGGCGCCAAAATGTGGTGAGCTTTTTCTTCTCAAAGCACAGCCAGGTGATAAAAGTTCAGATCTTTTATTATCTCCAATATAGCCCGGTTAGCTTAGAGGCCTATCTCTCTGCTTGGTTCCAAGAGCTCCCTCCGAATGTTGCCAAATCCAAAGGTTCTGTCTTTTAACCTCTGCCTCTGCTTTCTTCAGCCTCCAGCCAGCTCCACTCTTCATGTCATTCTGGTGAAATCTCCCAAAGTGCTCTCTGTCTGCACCAGAGTGCTCCTCTCCAGTCCAGCTGAACTCTCTTCTGCGACCAGCCAGCCAAGTGGAAAATATATTCTCTCTTGCCTTGCCTCGGAGAGAGGGTTTCTGGCATAATTCCACTGAAATCTGACCGAGAACCTCTGTCTGTTTCTTTTATACAAGAGGGATGAATTGTGGGATACGAGAGAGAGGGATTATGGATTTTCTCCCATAGTGCTCTCTGGCCTTAAGAGCTTCAAGGGAGGTGTGAATTCCCAAAGTTACAAAGTTTACTTTGTGAAGCTGGCATACTTGTGAACTCCAATGAGTAAAGGTGCAAACACAAGCATTGTACTAATTAGTTCTACTTAGTACCTTGTTTCAGGTTCTGCCCAAAACATCTTCTTGTAAGATTAGATCAACTCTAATTAGTTAGCAGTTTGTAAGGATTCCAACACTCAAAGAGTACTTCCACAAAAAAGCTACATGGCTCTGTTATTTTATTTTGTTTTATTTATTAAAATTTTTTTATTATAGCTTTTTATTTACAAGATATATGCATGGATGATTTTTCAGCACTGATAATTGCAAAACTTTTTGTTCCAATTTTTCCCCTCTTTCCCTCCCACCCTTCGCCCAGATGGCAGGTAGACCAATACATGTTAAATATGTTAAAGTATATGTTAAATACAATATATGTATACATACCCATGCCATTATTTTGCTGCACAAGAAGAATCAGACTTTGAAATAGTGTACAATTAGCCTGTGAAGGAAATAAAAAATGCAGGGGGACAAAAATGGAGGGATTGAAAATGCTATGCAGTGGTTCACACTCATTTCCCAGAGTTCTTTCACTGGGTGTAGCTGGTTCTATTCATTATTGAACAAATGGAGCTGATTTGGTTCATCTCATTGTTGAAGAGAGTCACATCCATTAGAATTGATCATCATATAGTATTGTTGTTGAAGTATATAATGATCTCCTGGTCCTGCTCATTTCACTCAGCAGCAGTTCATGTAATTCTCTTCAGATGGCCCTGTTATTTTAGCTCCTATACAACCCATAAGAATTATACATCAAAACAATGATATTGATGAATGGTTATATATCTCAAAGACAAAAAGGTCACTAGAACCATACTTAGATGTGACAGCTGAAATAGCAAAGAAAACATTGCTCAGAATTATGCAATTAACAGGAGAAAAAGAAATTATATGGATTAACATAGACAAGGATAGGTTGAATTGCTTAATAGCTACTCAGGAAACTAGGTTGAATTGCTTAATAGCTACTCAGGAAACTTGAACCATTTTGTTAAGATTAGGAGAGGTAAGAGAAGGAAAACTCCTGACCCAGTTGCCATTCTATGAACAGTAGCAATGGATATTTCCCACAAAAACAAAAACACCTCCATTTAAAGGTCCTAATGTGTTCACTGATGCCATATCAAAATAAAGCAGCCACATATCCCCCACAATTGGGCATCTCTAATGTATTCACTACACCTTACACCTCAACACAGCAAAATGAGTTGATTGCCATTATACAAGCATTGAGAATAGACCAACCCATCAATATCATTTCAGAGAGTCACTGTGAAGTTGGGGTGATCCAGAGAATAGAGACAGTATATATAAAGGCTCAAACAGGACCTATCTTCTCATTGTTTCAGGAGGTCCAAGAGGTGATTTTAATAAGAGTCCACCCTTTTTATAGCATGCACATCCACTCTCATACAGATGGGCTGGGACCTATATTTGAAAGAATAAAAGAGTGAATGGTCTGCTTACACAATGTATATTTCTATGCCCTCTAGAACAGCAATAAAAGCTCATGCACATCTGCACCTGTCTGCCAGATCTCTCCAGAGATTGTATGGGGAGTCCCGGCAAGAAGCAGCGAGAATAGTAAGAAGATGTGCAGCTTGTGTGTCATATTCTTAAAGACCTGTAGGGCTGGGGACTAAGCCCAGAGGTGACAGGCCAAATGCTATGTGGTAAATAGGTGTTACACATAGGGGAAAAACATGCATTCATGTTACAGTTGACACTTATTCAGGCTTTGCATCTGCAGCCTCTCAACCAGGGGAAGCTGCTTCACATGTAATAAACCACCTATTTCACGGTTTTGCCTCTATGGGTGTCCCACACACCATCAAGTCTGATAATGGGCCCCCAGACACCGCAAAAATATTAAAACCGTTCTTACAGGAATTCTCCATACAGCATATTTTTGGGAGTCCTTACAACCCCCCAGGGCCGATCATTGTAGAAAGGACTAATCAGACCCTGAGGAGATTCATCAAAAAACAAAAAGAGGGAGATGGAGGTAGGGTCACTCAGAAAGATATAGATAAAGCAGTGTACGTAATACATTACTTAAAATTCGATTCAAATGATTTAAGTTCAGCTAGGAAATATTCTTTGGTGAACATAGACAGAGAATCACTCTTCATTAAGAAGGCCCTCTAAGAATGAGACCTTGGTAATGAAAAAGATTCCTGAAGGATGGGAGGGACCCCTAGGGTTCTAATATGGGGGCCAGGATATATCTCCACAGGAGGGAATTTTCGGAAGTGGATTCCCACCAGACATCTCAAAGTCGTCCATAAAGCAGAAGAGGAAAAGAAGGAAGAAGAGGTAATTGTCAAAAAGGAGATGTGCCCCTAAGTCCACTAGCAAGATGTTTTCTATATATATGGGTTTGTGTTACATGCAATCAGGACTAGCAACATGAGACAATCCTAGGCCATTGTCTCATAGGGGAATAGGGTATCATCTAACACGTGTTGGACATACAGAGGATGCCCTGTCATAGTGACACCCTCGTCCACTTAGGAGGGTTGTAGCTGTGTGTCTAGATAAACGGGTCATCAGGTTGGCCCCTCATATCTGTGTGCTGTGCCCATACTCGTACTTGTTATATGATTGTAAACTGGACATTACAATCATGGCCTGAGGCTAAAAAGATGACTTCTACAATCTCCCAGTACCTGTCTGGGTAAAAGGCAGTGCCTGGAAAGGTTGATGGAAAGCACAAGCCTCCATGGGACACATTCTTATCACTTGAGAATCAGGCCGGCAGTTTGGCACATGGAAAAAGATCTTGGGCCCTGGATTTTGGATGAATGACAGGAGAATTGGATACTAGTTCTATACTAAAGCCTGTCTGGGAAGGAAATGTACACCCATGTAGGGAGACTCTGCAACTGTTACCAAAGAAACATTGGATTTTTACAATGTTACTCGTTGGAATTGTATAGTCAGTGATTGTTTAGAGAATAAAATTGAAAATGCAGTTGTGTTTGTGGTCACCAGGGCTCATGTAGCAATGCTTCCTGTCAAAAGTGAGAAATGGTATCGCACTAAGACTGATCATATATTCGATACCATAATAGAAAAGAAGGAAACAGACCTTAGTCCCATTAGAAAAAGAGATGTATCAGCTGTGTCATATTAGGTATCACTCTGTGGGTTTCACTTAGAGCTTCCTCAGTCTCTCTCGCAATGTCCTTGTCTAAGGTACACAACAGCATAGTACAAGCTAGATAGAGAAAGGAACTAGCTAGGAGTGGCTCAGTGGGGTTTGCCCGACAGACTAAGACAGATGAACAGTTGTATCAGGTGATAAAAGACTTAAGGGAAGTATCATTGGAAGTAGAGTTATTGAAAGTCCAGGCTCAATTAACCCTTTTGCTGTATAATCAGACAGGATGAGATTGTGATTGGGACAGCACCAAGAGGCATTTGAATGGTTTATTTCTCAATAACACAATTGAAGATGACATAGAAAGCTTATATGAACTAGCATCTGACATAGAGAAAGCTTCTCATGAAGATTTGAATCCAAATAAAACTGCTGAAAAAAATCAGACATTGGTTTGATAATATCCCTTCGTGATGGTTAAAATTCGAATGATGGATTGCCCTGAGTGTTGTTAGATTGTTACTGCTTTGTTGTTGTCCTGTAATATTAGGATGTTTTTATAGATCTTTCTCCACCATCCTTTCAGAGGTTGCAGCTCAAGAAAGGACTTTTTTTTATCTAAAAGATAAAAAGGAGGAATTGCTAAGCTATGGGACTCTATCGAGAGGGAGTACTGAGGTCATCTTGACCTCAGTAACAATAAGTTTTCTGCCATGTTGCAGAAATGCCCTTGTTGAGCAAGGAGCGATGATTTGTGTCATGGGACCCAGTGAGCCTGAGGGTCACAGCCAGTGGCTCGTGAGCAGGGATGCTTGACAGAGTCTCTCACCTGTGAGTGAGCTGCTGAATGGCTGGATGAGCTCTACTCCCATTGGCAGATACCATGCATACATAATGTCCATGAGCTGCTTCTCTGAATGGAGATTGGGGATTGCCTACTGTCCATGCACTAATCACCCTTGCAAAATGTATATCAACAAGGCTGAACGGCATAATAAACTGGAGCTTTTTTCACAGGCTATGAGTCTCCCACCTCATTCATCTCACCTCTGAGATCAAAGGGCTCCTATGCTTTGAGCTCTTAAGACGTGCAACACTAGGACTTAAAGGAAACCAGGGAATAGTAGGTAGGGCAGAGGAAGGAGAGTATTCCATACCTGGAAGGACAGCCAAAGAAAATGAGAGATGAACGGTCTTGTTGGTGGAACAGCCAGGTGGCCAGTGGTTCTAGATGGAAAAGTAGATGGGTAAGGTGTAAGAATAATAGAAATGTAGGTGCTAGGGCAGCAAGGACTTTGAAGATCGAACAACATTTTGTATTTCATTCTGGAGCCACAGGAGATAATGATGTGATTGTAACCACCAAGCTACCTTTTCCGGGAGCTTATAACCTTGGGGACCATGTGGTGCCAGCTTCAAGTTGTTTTTTTCTTAGGAAGGCTGTATCTCTGCCTTTATATTATCTCGTCCTAGTTTACATTTTATGGCCAGCTACCACGGGGTGCCTGGAATGAAATGCCAGCCTAACCATACCTCAGTTCCACCTCCAAGCCACAAAATTAGCACATCTGAGATATCCTGCAGGTAGTGAGTAGAGGTAGAAAAATGGCAGTCTTTACCAGTCCCCGACTCCATCTCTGAGATCAGGGACACGAGGCATCTGGTTTTCTCTCACTTTTTCCCAAGAAAATACCTTTTTATTTCATGCTTTTTCATTAGCCCCATTTTGGAACTTAGCCTTTTGTTAACAATGTTATAATAATAAAAATGTTGCCTCTTGATTTAGAGAAGGTCTAAGCCTACAAATTCTGTTGAGACAGCCATGACACCAGTCTGGAACCTCAATATTTAGGGGATCAACTCCCCGGATCCTTACATCTGGTGGCTCATGCAGAGAAAGTTTGAATTTATCTTCTCCACTTCAAGATAATTCCCCCTTTTCTTTGTCCTCCTCCACCCGACAGCTAGAAAGTTGTAAGCACATAGGAAGGCTTGTTGGGTCAATGTTAGGATTCTTACAAGGTGCTAAGTCCGCCGTCTAATTTAGCATGGTACTTAACAGTTCTCTAGTTCACACCTTTCACAACTTTAAGAGTTCACACTTTTAAGAGAGCATATAAAAGGAGGAGCCCACTAGAGGAGATTCATAAGTCAGGATTCAGTGGAGGAGATTCACAAGTCACAGAGAATCCACAATCCCACTCTGGGAGGAGGAGTCAATTCATTCCATGTGTATCACCTTTGTGTGGGATGGAGGTTTTGGATTCGGAAGAAGAGAGGCTGAAGCTGGAAGAGGCAAAGGACTAGCAACAGAAGGTCTTGGAACCAAGGAAAGACATAGGCCTCTAAGAAAACTAACCGGGCTATTTTGGAAGAGACAATGAAGAACTGGATTTTAACTCCTGGCTGCATTTGAGGTGATTATTGAACTGAACTGAAAGGAAGGCTGCCTCCAGAAGCCCCCCAAGAAACCTGCTCCCAGAGAACGATTATAATTTAGAGAAGAGAACATTACAGGTCAATGGTGCACTTAGTCCCTGGCTAGGAATTCCTGGTCTTGGGAACATTTGACTGTTTTCAGTCTCCCTGAGATACCAGATTTCGTAGGTTGCTAGAAGAACAGAAACTCTTTATAACTTGTGACAAAGATGGGGCAGTTTCCTTCTTACCTCCAGGACTGTCCCCAAGATAGCCTTTTGAATAACGGATAAATTTGGCTTACAAATTTGGCTCGAAAAGAAGAGGCTCATTTTCTTTATTATCACCACTTGACCTCAGTTTACCTCGGAAGATCACAAAGAATGGCCTGTTAATACATCTCTTAAGTATAATACTATTCTAGAGCTTGAACTACTCTGTTGCCAAAGTGGACTGGAGTTCCATATGCTCAGATGTTCTTGGCTTTATCTCAAAACCTTAACTTAAGATAACAGTGTGGGATATTACTGGCTAAATTTAGTGGAAGGGTTTTAAAGATGGAGACTGTTGCCCTCCCTTTACGCTCCCAGGAGTATGTATGGCCTCCTTCTCCCATCCCTTTTTGTACCTCCTACCAGGAGATCCACAACCTCCTTCTGGGACTGCTCCCATATCAGGATCCAGATTCCTTGCCCAGCAACACTTCCCTAATTGCATAGTCCTTTTTTCACGAGTCCCATGGATCCTCACATCCTAACCCATACTCTACAATTTCCCAGGAACCCTCCATTCCTCAGTCCCACCCATACAAGGAATGGGGCCTTTTTTTCTCCCTCCTCAAAATACCGATTTAGACATTCCCTTCTGCATTTGAGAAAAATGGCAGATTCTCAGGAAAGAATAATCAGGGTATGTGTCCATTTCTCAGTGAAAGACCTTTTCCAAATTAAGGAAAAACTTGGCCATTATTCTGAGGGCTTAAAAACCATTGCCCTCCACTCTGATCTCACCAGGGCAAGATGTCAGTATCATGGCCACCCTTCCTCCTGAAGAAAGAAAGAGAATCTTGGATTTAGCTCAGAAGGTTGACGATGACATGGCTGAGAATTTCCCCTCAGGTAGGGTTTCAGTCAGGGGTATTGCTGCCCCATTGCAGACTCTGGGTAGAACTGCCTAGAAGGTAGCAGGGACACAGAAAGAAGAAAGCACTCACTGAAAACATGAAAAAGGAAATTAAGAAACAGGTCAATTATGAAAAACTTAAGGAAGTTACCCAGGAAAATGAAGAAAACCCTCTCTTCTTTCAAGGGTGAGTTATAGAGTAAAAGTATACCCACTTGGACCCCACTTCTCGTGAAGGGACCACTGTCCTCAGAAGGCATTTTATAAGTCTGCCCCAGCCAATCAGAGGAAACTGCAGCCGTTAACTATGACTCCCCAAGCCCAGCTTTGAAGGGACCATACTTCAGCAAGAGGATTAGAACCATAAGGATAGGGGCAGCAACTGGAAACTGGATCAGATTTTGGCTGCTGCCATATACTGGTCCCAGAGGGGCCCAGCCCAAGGGTGTTCATGCTTCTGATGTCTCAGACAGGGCCACTGGACTTGAGACAGCCCTGGAAGGAAGCTCCCAGGCCCAAGCCTTGGGTGCAACTAGGAGGAGCCATAAAGGGATCAAGCTACCTATTCCTACTACCCCACTCTCCTATCTCCTTAGGAGCAGGAGTGATGGGGCCTGGGATCTGACCAGGTTCTCCCTTACTCCATCACCATGGTAAACCCAGGGTAATTTTGAATGTAGCAGGTAATGCATTTTTGATTTCCTTCACAGGCTAATTGTACACTATTTCAAAGTCCGATTCTTTTTGTACAGCAAAATAACTGTTTGGACATGTAGACATATATTGTATTTAATTTATACTTTAACATATTTAACATGTATTGGTCAACCTGCCATTAGGGGAGAGGGTGGGGGGAAGGAGGGGAAAAATTGGAACAAAGGGTTTGGCAATTGTCAATGCTGTGTGTGTATATATATACACACAGCATTGACAATTGCTATATTATATATATATATATATATATATATGTATATATATATATATATATATATATATATATATATATATATATATAATATATATATACACATATATATATATAACTTCTAAATAAAAAGCTATTTAAAAAGGACAAAAAAGAAAGAATGTAGCCGGTAAGTCTTTTAATTTTCTTATTGATATGGGAGCCACTTACTTTGTCCTACCCCAGTACTCAGTGTGGTGTTTTCTTCTTTTGTATAATATATGATGGTTCTCTGTGAGCAGGTTTCTTGGGGAGGTTCTGGAGGCAGCCTTAGTTTCAGTTCCAAGTAATAATCACCTCAAATACAGCCAGGAGTTAAAACGCAATCTTTTATTGTCTCTTCCAAAATAGCCCAGTAAGGTTTCCTTGGTTCTGAGAGCTCTTGTTGCTAATCCTCTGCCAACTTTAGCCTTTCCTCTTCCGGATCCTTCTGCCCGACTGCAGTCTCTGGCTTTTCAATCTCCCCAACTCTCTGACTCCACTGCCTCAGCTCCTTTTATGCTCTTTTAGAAGTGTAAACTTCAAGGTTGACTCCTCCTCTGAGAGAGTGGGATTATGGGAGGTGTAACATGTGAATCTCCCGGACTTGTGAACTCTAATGTGTGAGCTCTAATGTGTAAACTCTCTTAAAGTTGTGAGCTCTAATGTGTGACCAATTACCTAAGCATTGTTTCTATCAACTCTAGTGAGTTAACACCTTGTTTCAAGTTCTGGCTCATAACAACTCAGGCCCTACCTGCTCCTCACTCCATTATGGGAATTGAAGGGAAACTTAGGAAATGCTTTGAGACCTTCCCTCTGCCCTGGAAGTTTGGGAATCTGTTGTTTAAACACCTGTTTCTTGTCCTCTCCTTTACCCAGACACCTTATTGGGATGTGACCTGATGGTGAAACCTCAGACCTTCAACAGCACTCTTTATATTTCTCTCAAGGCCTTCCCATATTCCACCTGAAATCTGGAAGGGGGTAGACTCCACTGTTTGGGGACAGGGAATCCCAGGGCAAGCTACTTGCACCACCCTGGCCATAATGTGTCTGTGAGATCCTAATGTATTCCCCCACAAAGCTCAACAAAGCTTGAGGCCCACAAGGCTTACTACCCGTCTTGGAGAAATTCCTTAATTACCAACTTTTGATTCCATGCTACTTTACTTGTGATACTTCCATCCTGCCAGTTAAAAAATTAAAAATGGGGAGTGCTGCATGGTACAAGACCTCAGAGCTGTCAGCAAGGCCATCATTCCAATTCATCCCATAGTTCCTAATCCTTACACCATCCTCACTCAGTTTCCAGGAGCTACACAGTGATTTTTTACTTTAACTCTTAAAGATGTCTTCTTTTGTATACTACTCCATAAAGACACAATTTCATTTTGCTTTTGAGTGGGCACCTTCAGGGGAACCAAACTCCTACCCATGGATATGGTCAGTGGAACCAGAGTTTCTGAGACAACTCCCGCTTATTTGGTCAGGCACTAGAAAAAACCTGAAGGGATCTGGAAATGAGTAGTGGCGCTTTAATCTAGTATGTAGATTATCTGCAGCCCAATCCAGGAGGCTTCTCTGGCTGCTGCCACACCAGCTCTTGACTTTCTAGGCTTCCAGGGTTATTGGGTATCCTTATAAGGCACTCATCCCCCAGCACTCTGTTAAGGATCTGAGCCATGAATTAATCTCCAAATTTCATTCCCTTTCTGCAAAGAAAAAGCAGGCTATCTCGTCACTCTCTAAAACAGCTGTGTTTGTTTCTAGGTAAGACAGGATTGTGTAGACTCTAGAAACTTGGACTTGCCTCTTTATAATTCTATTCCAGCTCCTGAATCACTCCCCTTAGACTGAGGACCTGATCAGGTCCTGAAAGCTAAATTGTCTGCCACCCCAGCGTTAGCCCAGGCCAATTCAGAAAAACCTTCCAGTCTGTATGGTAATGAATGGTAGCCTTGGGAGTTCTAATTCAATTTCTAGATTTCAATCGTAGACCGCCGGCTTACTTTTCTAAGTAATTTAACTCTGTGGCCTCTGGGTGGCCCCCGTATCTCACAGTAGTGACTGCTACAGCTCTTTTATTTGAGGAAGTTTCCAAACTCACTTTTGGTCACCTGTGGCTAACGCACTCCCTCTGGAACCTCCTCTTAGAGGACCAAACTCGGAGCTGTGGAGTTGGGGAAAGGATTGAGAGTTAACTGCTATCCTGATTCTAAATATGCTTTCCATGTTTTACATGCTCATGGGCCTATATGGAAGGAAAGGGAATTCTTGACAGCCAAATACCCCTTAAGCATGCAAGGGAAATCCTATAATTACGGCAAGCTGTTCATACATCTCGGGAGATTTCTATTATATTTAGTAAAGGACATCCAAAGGGAGACTCATTCCAGGCCAAGGGTACCAGGCTTGCTGACTCAGTTGCCCAAACTCTTGCATGTCTTCCCCCAGCTCCTTGATGCTTATATACCTTCCCATAGTTCCTGAGAACAGGCCCTTGCTAAAGAAAGGGGATATACACTCTTTCCCTTCCAAATATCCCCAGGCCAGCTTTTAATCCTAGAGAGGAGCCAGTAGAAACTTCTCCTTGGCCTACACCAAGTTACTCACTTGGGAAAGATCACTCATTAGTCCTTGATGAAACTTATTTTCACTGGTCCTGAGCTGGGAGAAATCATCGAGAGGGTTTTTCAGGCCTGCCCAATCTCCTCTCAGGTGAATCCTGACGGTGCCACTAAAAGCCTTTTAAAAAATCTGTTTAGGGGAGAACTTTATTCATGTGCCTCCATGCAAGGGTTTCAAATTACTTCAGTTTTTGTTGACACCTTAACCAAGTGGGTGGGAGACTTTTCCTGTTTTGGCTCTTCCTGGTATAATTCCTTAGGTATAAATTTAGGTAGGAATTTGGTAGGACTCCTTCATTGCCTTTTTTCCCAAATAGTTTATATAGTATTGGAATTAATTGTTCTCTAAGTGTTTAACATTCACTTGTGTATTCATCTGGCTCTGGAGATTTTTTTCTTAGGCAGTTCAATGGTAGTTTGTTCAATTTCTTCTTCAAAAATAGGATTATTTAAGTATTTTATTTCCTCTTCTGTTAATCTGGGCAATCTATAGTTTTGTAAATATTTGTCCATTTCACTTAGGTTGTCAGATTTATTGTTATATAATAGGTCAAAATAGCTCCTAATTATTATTTTAATTTCCTCTTCATTGGTGGTAAGTTTTATTTTTGATAGTGGTAACTTCTTTTCCTTTTCTAACCAAATTAACCAAAGGTTTATGTATTTTCTTTTCATAAAACCAACTCTTTTATTTATTTATTTATTAATTCAATAGTTTTTTTTTTTTACTTTCAGTTTTATTAATCTCTTCTCTGATTTTCAGAATTTCTAATTTGATATTTAATTGGAGGCTTTTAATTTGTTCTTTTCCTAGTTTTTTTAGTTACATGTCCAATTCGTTGATCTTCTCTTTATTTTATTTATGTAAGTAAGATTCAAAATTTCCCCTAAGAACTGCTTAGGCTGCATCCCACAATGTTGCCTCATTATTATCACTCTTCTGCATGATATTATTGATTGTTTTATGATTTGTTGTTTGACCCTGGGTGAGAGCCTTTCCTTGTAGGACTAAAAAAGCTCAGGAGGTATCAAACTTTTTACTAAAAGGGATTATGTCTCATTTTGGCCTAACTTTTTATGGAGTGACAATGGCCCAGCCGTCACCTCACAGACACCTCAAACTGTGGTAGAGAAACTTAAAATCGTCAATTCCACTCTGCCTGGCATCCTCAGTTCTCTGAGAAGGCAGAAATTATGAATCATATCCTTAAGTAAGTCCTTAGTAAGTGGTGCCTGGAGATTTATGAAGACTGGGTGAAAACTCTCCTCTTTGGACAGCTTAGAGTCCCAGCTCAGCCTCTTGGAGCTCCTGTATGTGTGGCCATTCTTGACCTCTGACATTCATGTGTAGACTCAAAACAACAACTAGTCACTCAGTTTGCCACCCAGCTTGGTGCTGTGTGGAAGGCTCTTTCTGAGTAGGTAAACAAATGCCTCCCAAGATTGGCAGATGTTCATTCCCAGATAGTCACCCCAATAAATTTGGGAGAGATAGTATATCTAAAATCTTGGAAGATACAAGGAACTGATCCCTTGACCCAAAGTGGAAAGAGACACACTGGATCATTTAGATCACTCCGACTCCTGTCAAACTCGAAGGTCTCCCTAGTTGGACCCATAATAAAGCTGTGCTCTCCTTCTGATGCCAAACTCATGCCAGTACATGTGTGAGCCAGAGGAGAGCCTGAAGCTGCTTGTTCAGAAAACAGACATCCCTTGGAGGTCCTGAAGGAATAAAGAAGACATTACCTGGGTGATATTTTTTCTCAGTCCTCCTGATAATTTTATAAGAACAAAATGATAAAATGATAAAATTTCAACGATCGTGCCTTCTGCCCTGGCAACTTATCCATTTACTGTGCCTCATATGTGATTTCTTTCTTGTTATTATTGGGTGTTTTATCCTGAATGAAGGGAGGAGATCTAGGTAGGGTAGCCGAGGATGGCAAAGACTCAGTGGTTTGCCTCGGTGACCACCCTCAGACAGGGCTCTACCAGAGACCACTTGCTCAATCCACCAAGTCTGCCTTTCCTGATTCGTCCATAGGCACCCCCCAGGGAACCTCACTTTTCATTTTGGAGGATATCGGAGAGCAAGGAGCCAAGCAAGTAAATTTATAGGGCTTTGGAGAGTACAAAACAAAAAACAGAACAGGATAAATGGATTCTACATATACTCAATTGAAATCATCTCCTTCCTGAGAGAGAAAGGCAGGGACATCTCTAAAACTCTTGTCAGCTTGAAGTGTAATGCCTCAGTTTCCCTGAATTATTATACTTGTTTTCCTGAATTATTATGCTATGCCTTGCATAAAAATTATTATGGCCACCCCCCCCCACTTTCCTTACCCCATTAAGCTCTGGCCACTTTCACATTCCAAAGAGTCATAAAATCCCAAATGGCTCATCTCAAATGCCTGGGTATTGTTCACTATCTCTTGCCTAGACTTGCTGTCTCCTGCTCCTGACCTTCTTGATCCCCAATCTGTCAGAACTAAATTATGATCCTTTGCTGAAATTATGACTCATGCACTCATCCAGTGTTCTGCCCCACCTTGCCTTTGTTTCCCTGATAACTGAAGCCTATAAAAGTCTCTGGAATTGATTGCTCGCTGCTGGATGCTTTGAGACATGAGTTCTATTCAGCTGGCTGATTTCAGCTAGCTCATATTCTCCACTATTAAAATATTAAAACTAATCTCTGTCTTGCCTCACTTTCTCCAGCATTACAGAAGCAGTTACAGAAGCAATGACTTTTGCTCCTTTAGGTCCTAACTTCTTGAGACTATTTGACCAGGGAAACAATGTTCTTAGAAACACAACCATTAGGGATGATAATGGTAAAGGCTCCAAGTTGTCTTGTCTTAGAAATGCTATATCTCTGTCTTTGGATTATTTTGTCCTAATTTACATTTTAGAGCCATCTTGTTTTAGTTTAGATTTGATGGCCAGATGGGATGCTCGGAGATGCCTTATCTAACCACTTCCCAACTCCACCTGTCAGATGGGAGATGTGAAGCACCAGGTTTTCTCTTACTTTTTCCTATAAAAATACCTCTTTGTCCCCTCCTTTTCTGCAGGTTCCATTTTGAAACTTAGCCTACTGTCAACAGTGTCAAAATAATAAAAAAACTTTGCTTCTTGATTTGGAGATGGTCTACAAATTCTTTTGAGACACTGTGACACCAGTCTAGAGCTCCAGTACTTTTTTGGATCCTTAACATTCAGACCTGTGTTTCTGGAAAATCCCCATTCTGGTTTTAGCCAAAAACCCTGAGGTCTTCCTCTCCCAGCTTTATTTATTTAGTTTTTTTTTTGACTAGGTGAAAGAGGAGATTCTTTGCCTCAATTGTTACCAAGTCTCAATCACTAAATGAGTGTGACCACCTTTAAATTGAGACCTGTTTAAAGACAGCCTAAAAAGGCCAAGGTTTCCCATTCTATTCAGGGGCATCTCCAGTTGTTCTGATCTATATCTGGTCACTGGACCCAGATGACTCTGGAGGGGAAAGTGAGGCAGGAGACCTCGTACAGCTCTCCCTCATCCAAATCGAACTCACTTGCATGTCATGGTATCACCTGTGTCATGATCCTCTTGGGGAAGGAAATCTCTTTGGTAGTTGAGTGGAAGATGGACAGGAAAGGGCAAAGACTCGAATTACACAGACTCAGCAATGGGCTATAGCAATACTATCCCCAGTTTTCAGCTGAAGTGGTAGAAGCAGCTAGAGATGAAAGGATTTACTCAGGATCATACCTAATAACTGTCTCAGGCTGGATTTAAATTCATTTCCAGTGGTTATGCACTACCTGACTGATATTGCCATTATTTGCTTTTTTTAAAAAGCATGTAATAAATCACACGTATTGCTTTTGAAACTGACCTACTTGTCTACACTCCCTTCTGATTTTTCCCCTCTTTTTTCTGTCCATTTTACACAATGGACTCATTTATTTATTTGGGTTTTTGCATCACTCTAGCAGTAATGATATGCTTCTCCCCTAATTCCTCATTTCCCCTCTAATCCCCCTTCCAAATAAAAAAAACCTAAAGAAAGACAAAAACAACTTTGTTACGGGTCATTAAATCAAGCTAAACTGAACCACAAAGTGACTGTCCACCAAATGTCTGTGCTTTTCGTTATCCAGTGACTACTTCCTTTTCACCATCAGGGGGTCAATGGCTTCATCTGGCCTCTTCAGGAGTCATGTTTAGTCACTAAATTAATCCAAATTTTTTTGCCTTTCATACATATGTTTCTTTATAATATCATCTGCATTCAATGAAGTAGAGTCCTTTTAAGCATTCTTGATGAAAAGACCAGAACTGAATAGAAAATTTGACTTTCAGATACAAGATTCAAGAGAAGCATAAAAAGGTAAATAGGAAAGTAAAATCATAAGGAACTTAATAAGGTTAAATTGTTTACATTCTAACATAGGAAGATGATACTTGTAACTCAAAAGAACTTTCTCATTATTAGAGCATACATAGACAGAGGGCACACATGTGAGTTGAATATAAAGAGATGATATTTAAAAAAAATAAAATTAAGGGGGGGTAAAGAGGAATGTTCTGGAAGTAAAGGAAAGGGAGAGGTAGGGTAAGATAAATAATCTCATAAAACAGACAAGAAAAAGCTTTTACAGTGAAGGGGAAGAGGAGGAGGAAAGAGGGAGGGAGTGAACCTTACTCTCATCAGAATTTGCTCAGAGAGAATAATATGCACACTTAAGTGGATACAACAATATCTTATCTACAGAAAAAAAGGGGAGAAAGGGAAGATTAGGGGTTAACAGAAGAGAAGCAGATTGGTGAGAGGGGGTAGCCAAAAACAAAACTCTTTTGAGGAATTACAGGATGAAAGAAGAGAGATAATAAAATAAATATGGTGGTGGGAGGAATAGAATGGAGGATAATAGCAATAGCAATTGTGAAAAAAAAATTTAAAGCAAATTTCTCTGAAAAACATCTTATTTCTCAAACATGTATAGAACTGAATAAAATGTACAAAAATAAGAAACGTTCCCCAAATGATAAATGATTAAAGGATATGTCCAATTTTCAGATGAAGTAATCAAAGCTGGCTATAGCTATATTAAAAAAATGTTCTTACCCATTATTGACTGGAGAAATGTCCATTAAAACAATTCTGAGAAATTAACCCATACCTGTCAAATTGCCTAATAGGGCAGAAAAGAAAAATGGCACATTAGAGGGGATGTAGGAAAAATGAGATATTAACACCCTGTTGGCGAAATGGTGAATTGATTCAACCATTCTGCAGAACAATTTTTAGCTATGCCAAAGGATATAAAACATGAATACTCTTTGACTTAGCAATCCCAGGAGAGATAAAAAACCCAAAGGAAATACAAAAGTATTCATAGCAGCTGTCTTCTGGGGACAAAGAATTGGAAAGTGAGGGGGTGCGGAAGAAATTGTGGTACGTGATTCTGATAGAATACTGTTGTGCTGTAAGAAATAATAGAATGCTCTAGAAAAACTTGGAGAGACTTCCATGAGCTGATGCAAAGTGACTTCTACTACTAGGTACAAAGAAGCAGCAATATTGTAGGATGATCAGCTTTGAATGACTTAGCTATTGGCAATATAATGATTCAGGACAAATCTGAAGGACTTAAGATGAAAAGTGCTCGGTATATAAAGGGAAAGAGCTGAGGGTATGTAAATCCTGATATAAGCATACTTTTTAAACTTTATTTTTCTTGAGGTTTTTTTTTTTGGGGGGGAAGGAGGGCTGTTTCTTTTACAACATGACTATCATGGAAATGTTTTGCATGATTGCACACGTGTAGTCTATATCAAATCGCTTGCCTTGTCAATGAGAGGGGATAAAGAGAATATTTGAAACTCATTTAAAAACAAATGTTAAAAATGGTTTTAATAAGTAACTGGGAAAAAATAAAATGCTAAATAACATTTTTAAAAATGTTGTTTTCCTGGGATAAACAGTTCTCTTGGTTCTGTTCACTTTGTTCTGCATTTGTTTATGTTCCCAGAATTCTCTGAAATCGTTTCTTTTCTCATTTCTCATAGGGCATTACGTATATCTCTATTCCAGTTTTTGCTCAGCCATTGCCTAATTAAGGGGAATCCCCTCCAGATACTTCCCTTCCTCTTTTCATCATTTAGTCTCCTGTCCTGTCCTGTCCTCTCTTCCCCTTTCTTTCTGTTCCATCCCCTGCTCTCCCCTCCTTTCTTCTCTCCTTAACTCTATGTGTTTCTATTTCTTAAAATTTAAAATAAGGATGACAATATCAACTCTCTCCCAAAATTATTATGAGAATCAAACAACATATTTGTAGCCATTCTCCAATTGATAAATGGTCAAAGGATATGAACAGACAATTCTCAGATGAAGAAATTAAAACTATTTATAGATATATGAAAATATGCTCCAAATCATTATTAATCAGAGAAATGCAAATTAAGACAACCCTGAGATACCACTACACACCTGTCAGATTGGCTAGAATGACAGGGAAAGATAATGAGGAATGTTGGAGGGGATGCAGGAAAACAGGGACATTGATACATTGTTGGTGGAATTGTGAACACATCCAGCCATTCTGGAGAGTAATTTGGAACTATACTCAAAAAGTTATCAAACTGTGCATACCCTTTGATCCAGAAGTGCTACTACTGGGCTTATACCCCAAAGAAATACTAAAGAAGGGAAAGGGACCTGTATGTGCCAAAATGTTTGTGGCAGCCCTATTTGTAGTGGCAGAAGCTGAAAAATGAATGGATGCCCATCCATTGGAGAATGGTTGGGTAAATTGTGGTATATGAATATTATGGAATATTACTGTAAGAAATGACCAGCAGGATGAATACAGAGAGGCTTGGAGAGACTTACATGAACTGATGCTGAGTAAAATGAGCAGAACCAGGAGATCATTATACACTTCAACGATACTGTATGAAGATGTATTCTGATGGAAGTGGATTTCTTCGACAAAGAGAACATCTAACTCAGTTTCAATTGATCAATGATGGACAGAAGCAGCTACACCCAAAGAAAGAACACTGGGAAATGAATGTAAACTGTTTGCATTGTTGTTTTTCTTCCTGGGCTATTTATACCTTATGAATCCAATTCTTCCTGTGCAACAAGAGAACTGCTCAGTTCTGCACACATATATTGTATCTAGGATATACTGTGATATATTTAACATGTATAAGACTGCTTGCCATCTAGGGCAGGGGGTGGAGGGAGGGAGGGGAAAAATCGGAACAGAAGTGAGTAAAAGGGATAATGTTGTAAAAAAAATTACCCTGGCATGGGTTCTGTCAATAAAAAGTTATTTAAAAAAAACATAATATTTGTAAAGTGCTTAGCACAATCAGGCACTCAGGAGGTGATTAATTAATGTTTATTTCCATTTTCTCTGGTTTTCCTTTCCCTCTCCTCTCCTTCCCTTTCTCCTCTTTTTCTGGTTTCTCCAACTTCTTTTGAGTTCCAACTAAAGTCCTACCTGATGGAAGAACCTCCTACCATCCCCCTCACCCCAGGTTTCCTTAATTCTAGTTCCTTCCTCTTTTTAATCTATTGCCATTTTTCCCATCTAGTCTTAGTCATAGTTGTTGTCATGTCACATTACACAGTGAACTCTTTAAGAACACTTCCTGTCTTTGCCTTTTTTTGTATCCCCAGACTTAGTATAGTGCCTGGCATACAGTAGGCACTTAACTCATGCATATTAACTGTTGACTGACTCCTGGCCTCCACACTTTTCCAAAGAAGTATCTCTCAATCCCTCTGAATACTAGGGCCTTCCCTCTCCTCTTTATTTCCCATTTTCCAGGTCTTTATCTGGTCAGTATTGTTACTGGCAGATGGTTTCCCCCAAAGATTATTTCAAGACTTCATATAGGCAAAATGATACCGGGTTGACAGAAAAATAATTTTTTTTATATATTGCAATGTTGTATATTCCTCTTAGGCAGTAAAAGTTGAAGAAAAGTCAGATACTCCATTCAATATCATAAAAGTTGAACAAACTTTGTTAAAAGAGTCATTATCTCATTTATCCCTTCAGGAAACAAACTTCATCAAACTTTCCAGGTAAACTCAATCAGGTTACAAACTAAACGACATTCAGAGGGTACACAAATAGACTAAGGGAAAAAGAAGTTTCCCATGTTTCCAAGGAATCTGGGACAGTTTGGGCTGCTCATGCATGGCATGTTTAGGCTTTAAGTAAAATTCACATTCCATGGGAAAGATTTTGCTCAGATGAGGTTAATATTAACAGAAGATAGGGTTGTAGGTAACCAAAATTTGCAGGAGGAATGACACTTAGTCCCAAATAATAAAAAGAAATTTAATAAATAAAAATAATAATTCCCATTATTGCTTAGTTGTTCTAGGGAGGTAGGAAGTCCCCTTCTCACTGTGAGTATAAATATATTAATGAGAGGAGAGGAACGAAGAGAGGGGACGGTGAAGAGCATATCCTAGGAGGATCGTGAGTCTGGGATAGATGACTGGAGAGCCTCAGTCCTGCATTTCCAGAAGGAGGTGAGAAAAATCACAATTGAGGTTTTTCCTTTCTATTTGCTCATGCAGGGACCAGTGTCTGTAGACACTGATCGACACAGTCAATCAGTCCTTGAAGGACATTGCTGAAAGGTGAGTTTGCCCAAATCTTCTCAAGGACCCGACCTAACCGGAAGACCTTATGAAGAGATTTTTCTAGGTGAACTCTTGCCCTTGCAGACCCTCCTTTAGAATTCGGGGTGACCCAGATTGTGAAGGAGAAAACTAAGCTGAGGGGCCTGGAGAGAGATGGAGTCCTTTGTCCATATTGATTGGAGGCTGCTGAGAGTCATGATCAAATCATGTTCCCAACAGGAGGAGCTGGAGACTTTTAGGCCACTTCCTCAGTAACCCCTTCATTAATTGTGTTCACAGCCCAGGTTGATTTTCCGCCTGTCAAAGGCTCCTCCTTTCCAAGGGTATTTAAGCGTTAAGGGATCTCCATGGTTTTGTCTTGGTTTATCAAGAGAGAAGAATGGTCATCAAGTTAATGAGTAGCAGCTAGCATAATTAATAAATTATTAATAACCCAGAAACTCTCTCGAGCGCTTCAGGTGTCACAAAAGCACATCGTGGCTGTGGTCTTGCTTGATAATTTGTCCCCCGGGGCTTCTGCCCAGAGTTCTTTGGCCCAAGGGAGAATGCCTCATTCTGGAGGAGCAGAGTGATTAGGGGCTGAACTAGGTGGAGCTCATTTTATATCAGAGGCAAATGAAAGAGATGGTTTCATCCGAGGCCAAACAGGCACTTCAGGCCCTGGTGCTTGGTCTCCAACTCCAGGCCTCATTAAGTAAGTCTGAAGGGCCTTCATAAAAACTCAGAGGAGGGAGGTGAGGGAGGGAGATGGAGAGAGGGAGATAGGAGGAGGGAGAGGGAGGGAGGTGAGGCAGGGAGATGGAAGGAGGGAGATGAGGGAGGGAGAAGGAGGGAGGGAGCTCTCTCTGATTTCCCCGATAACCAGTCACCCATCACAGAGACACCTCTCCTTTCTCTTCGGGTTGTTCTCTCCCCAAACCCGGACCTGAGCACACTGGGAGTCAGTAGGAAGAACGGGGTCCGTAAAGAGATTGCCATCCTCATTCTGGTCTCCACTTCCGCTGGAGGTAGGGGAGCTCTCTGGCCCCTACACTTGTACTGAGAGCAGGATCTGTCCGGTGCTGATCAGTGTCGGGACTGTCCTCCCCGGGCGTGGCCTGGGCTCATTCTATTGGAGGAAAGCCCCGTCCGTGCCCGAGCCGGGAGGGGGCGCTGCTCCCAGCGGCTTGGGGTCCCCTCCGGCCTTCCCTGGGGCAACGAGCGGGCTCCTCACCGCGGGTCCGGCTGCCTGGGCGGGACAGAGGCTGCGGGGGCGGGGCTCCTCCCTTTGGGCCCGGGCTCAGCGCAGGGCGGCGTAGAGGCTGGGAGCCTCCGGGGCCGAAGGGGGAAGCTCCTCGGCCCCCGCCCCGAGCCTGCGGAGGTCCAGCTGGGCGTAGGTCACTTGCTGAGGGTCTTCCCCGCGGGGAGCCTGCGGGAGGAGAGGAGGGGCTGAGCGGGGGGAGAGCCTGAGCCCACCTCCCGCTGGGTGTGGGTGTGAGTCGCCCCGCCCCCCCCTCTGCCCACCCCCACCCCCCCTACCCCCCGAGCTCAGAGACTCACGGCTGTGTCCTCCCGCGTGGCCTCTGTCTGCCCGCCATCCTCCACAGCAGCGTCTGAGGCAGAGAAGCAGGGGCTCAGGACCCGGCTCTGCCCAGGGCCAGGCCTTTCCCTCTCCCAGCCCCTCCCCCTCCCGCCCCGCCCCTCACTCACACAGCGTCTCCTCCATGGGGGTCGCAGCTGGGTCTGAGCTGGGGAACCAGAAGGCACAGAGTGAGGGAGGTCGAGGGGGGGGGCGGTCAGGTGTGGCGGGGGAGGGGCTGGGAAGGGGGGCAGGTGCGGCGGGGGAGGGGCTGAGAAGGGGGACAGTGGGGTGAGGGGGGGTCTATCTGGGGCTCCTACCTCTTGGGGGTCTTCTTGCCCTCTGCCCCTCTGCTCCCATTGCCTGTGGGGAGAGTCCGGGTCAGCCTTCTCTGGGGCTCAGGCCCCGGGCCCCCCCCCAGCCCCAAGAACTCACTGATTCTGGCCCGATGGCGGCGGCAGCAGAAGAGGAGGAGGAGGAGGAGGAAGAGCAGGATGAGCAGCGCTGAGGCGCCCAGCAAGATGCTGGCATGTGTCTTAGAGAGACCTGGGAGGTCACGGATGAAGAGCAAGAGGGGGAGGGGCTGAGTGACCCTGTTCTTTGGGGAGCCCCGGCCCAAGGGAGGGGGACAGAAGCCTGTGCTCAGGGAGGCCCCAGGCTTCTTAGAATCCAGGCCTCCAGACTTTATTCCCCACCCCACCCCCCTGCCCAAGCTGGCTCACACCCAGAGCACACACGACAAAACAGAGCAGCCCCTGCCCTGGGGTGTTACATTCTCCTGCTACCCAATCCCGGGGGTGGGCTCCTCTCATCTGAGATGGGAGAGGGGCAGGAAAGGTTTCCATGGTGGGGAGAAGAGGGGCGGGCTTCTTAGCTAAGTGTGGGGGACCTTTGCCTTGTCAGAGGAGGAGATGGGAGAGCGTGCAAGGGGGGGTAGAGAGGGAGGGGGGGCAGTCTGGGCAAAGGCCCAGAGGTGGGAGAATAACACAGTCCTATAACAGAAACAGGGGGCCATGGGTGAGCAGGCCTAACTGGGCATCCCGCCTGCCCCCTCCCTGTTGGGACTCTCCCAGCTACTCACCAAACAGCCAGGGCTCAGCTTCAGGGCTCTGAGTGTTTGTCTCTGTGGATGAGGAAGGGTCAGGGTCAGGGGCTGGGCAGGGGAGGCCCCTGGAGGGAGCCCCAGCTCTGCCCAGACTTTCTGCATGTGGGATGTTGGACAAGAGCCTCCCTTCTCGGGTTCTCACTTTTCCATTTGTGCAATGGGCATGTGTGCTCATGATCTCTGCTGTCTGTCCAGTTGAGAGATTTGATGCTCCCATGATGCCCGAGAGCCCTCTCCTAGCTGGATCTGAGCTTGGGAAGGGACCCAGGGAGAAGGGAGAAGCTGGGGTAGGAGGAGGGTCCCTCTGAATCCTCAGGACCCCTTGTCCTGGCTGTCCCCAGGACCCTGAGCTTCCCCCTCTGTCTTGGGGCCCTGAGGCTGTGCTGTGTTCGTGGGAGGCCTTGTTGGGCAGAGGAGGGGTGAGGGGCCAGGAGCTCTCTCTGGTGCTTCCAGCTTAGAGGAACTGGGCTGAGGGCACCTGAGCAGCCCCTCCCTCTTCAGTGGGGAAGCAGGGATGGCAGAAGCAGAGCCCCCTGCCCATAGTCCCTGCTGTGGCTGCATGGGGGTGGGGGGAGAGGGAGGCTCTGGAGAATGATGGGGAAGACAGAGAAGGGAGCAGACTTGGGGCTGTCCCGCCCTCTTTGCTCCCACCTCCCGAGGCCCTTCCTGGCAGCCGGGATCTTCCTCCTTCCCAGCTTGGAGTTCCTCCTGCCTGTGTCCCAGGCCTCCATCCCTCCTCATGCTCTGAGACAGGGGGACTCGGCCCTGACTTAGGCTGCAGGAGCAGGAGCGGAACAGAGACTGTCCCTCTGCTGAGGATGCCTGTTACTCACTGGGTGGGGAGGGGGTCAGAGCTTGGGTGCCTCCAGGGCTGTGGGGGAGGGAAGAATCCTTTGAGGTTCCTGGAACAAAGAGGGAGAAGTGTGAGGGGCTTGTGGGTATTACTCTCCCCCAGGGGCTCAGCCCTGGCCTCCTCAACCCCCTTTCCTGGGACCTGGAGATATTGTCTGTATTAGGTAACTGGACTGGCAGCCAATGGGGAGGGGTCTAGAGGGGCCAGGGAGCAGAGGCCCCAGAGTCTGGGGCCTTCTCTGAGCACGACCCATTGCCCAGACCCTCCCTTCCTCCCTCTGAGCCTCCCTCCCCCCAGCCCTCCTGGCCCCTGGGAGCTTCTGGGTCAGGGCCTGAGCAGGCAGCTTGGTGTCCCAGGGAGGGAGTGTAGCAGGGCTGGGAGGGAGGGGGAAGGGGCCAGGGTCTCTCACCTGTGACCCTGAGCTCCAGGGGGTCACTGGGGGCTGACCACTCATGGGGGGAGTGACTCTGAAAGCTGTAGCATCGGTACGTCCCTCCATGGGTGAAGTTCACAGCAGGGATAGGGAAATCGGCCTGAGAGCCCTGAGCAAGGAGCTGGGCCGGGGCTTTGGTGACTTGTTCTCCATCCTTGTACAGGGCAGAGCGGTCATAGCGATTCCCTGAATAGCACCGGAGGGTCACGGCCTCTCCTTCGGCCACCGCGGAGCTGGGCCAGGCCGAGAGGGAGGGGGGGCCATAGCGGTCTGTGGGAGGAGGGGCCAGAGTTAGGGCTGGAAGGCTTCTCCTTGGGGGGGGGGCAGATCTGGCTGCTGGGGGGGCTGGCCTGGGCCTGCCTGGACCCCAGGATGGGCTGGAATTTTAATTCACATCCAGAACCACACAAATATTGCAGGTTTTGGGGTAGAAAAAAGAGCCTTAGAAACCTCTGGGGGAAGAAAGGAAATCTCCAGCTTTTTGAGCACAGGAAGGATGTTGGACAGCAAGGCAGGATGGGGGGGAGTGAAAAATGGGGGTAGGGGAGAGAGGGAAAGGGAGAGAGAGAAAGGAGGGGTGGAAAAAGACAGAAAGAGGAGAGAGGAAGGGAGGGAGCTCCAGAGAGAAGAACATAGGGGAAAAGAGACAGATTCAGCTCAGGGCCAGGGAGAGACACAGGGAAGCTTTCTCCCTGGGAGGGGGCCCCAGGCCCTGGTCCTCTCTCACAGAATCTCTTCATTGGGGGAGGCTTGGAGTTGGGGCAGTTACACCCGGTTATGACCTGAGTGGGCTGGCTCTCACCCCCAAAGCAGACGCTGCTCTCACTGTGGCCCCTGGGCAGGTCCCTGGGAAGGACAATAAGAGGCTTGACTGGGATTCCTGGTTCCCTTGACTCTGACTTCCCACAGAGACCCCTGGGGCTACCCAGAGGAGACACTCCCTCCCCTCCCTGTGCCTAGGTCTGAGCTGGGGGAGGGCACAGAGCAGCAGCCGGTCCCTCTAATCTCCTCTGCCTTTGGGAGGGTCAGAGCTGAGAGGGGGAGATGGCCCACTAGTCCTGTGTCCCCTCCAGGGAACCATCAGCTCTGTCTGGGCTTCTGAACCCCAAACTGAATCTCTACATCCTGGGGGTGCAGAAGCCAGAGCACTGGGCCTAGAATTAGCAAACCCCCAAGTTCAAATCCAGCCTCAGACACTTCCCAGTGAGATGGTCCTGAGCTAGTCACTTCTCTGTTTGCCTCAGTTTCCCCACCTGTAAGATGAGAGAGTATCCATCTGGCAGTTATTGTGAGAAGAGTGCTTGGTGCTGCATAAGTGTTGACTCCCTTCCCCCACTTCTAGCCCCAGGGGAGAGCAGAGGCAGGGAGAGGGTAGAAGGCAGAAGGGCAGGGTCAGAGGGCAGCTCGGGACCAAGCTGGGCTGGGGAGGAGCTCAGGGGCTGCTGGGACCCCGCGCCAGCCCTGCCCGAGGGAAGGAGTGACCGGGACTTCCTCACCCGTGGCCACCAGCTCCAGGGGGTCACTGAGCTCTGACCAGTCGGACGCTGTTCTGTAGCGACAGAAGTAGGTCCCTGCGTGATTCAGTGTCATCGATGGGATGGAAAACTCGACCTCATCTTCCTGTGACAGCTTGGAGCCGATACGTAGAAATCCAGATCCCAGCTCTTTCTCCAGAAAGTATTCAGCAGCCCCCGGTGACCCCCGGCACCTGAAGGTCACGCTTCTCCCGAGGGGCCCCAGGGACCCATTCTCTGCTCTGAGGGAGGGTCTGGGGAGCTCGTCTGGAAGGGAATGAGAGCTGTCAGCTCCAGGGGATCCCCTGCTCTCTGCTCCCCCAAACTGGGTCCCCCTTCAAACCCTGACAATCCAGCCCAGACCCCCCCTCACTTCCCTCTCCTGGGGAGCTGTCTGCTCTGGGGGGAGGGGGGAAGGAGAGGAATAAAAAAGGGGGGAGGGGGAGGACTCACCTTCCTGCGCCCTCATCCTGTGGCCCAGACACAGCCCTAGCAGAGAGGACCCTGATTACTGTTGGTCAGTCCCCACTCCCTCCCTCTCCAACCCCCCCCCCCCCAGAGCAAGGAGACAGGACCCAGAGCCTGGTTCAGAGACCACCTCCCTTCCCGAGGCTTCCAGCTCCTCCCCTCCCCCCATCTTGCTGGCTGATCTCTGACTTGTTAGGCCCTTTCTCCCCCATAAATTGGGGGTGGGAGCGCTGAATCTGGGGCTCTGTAAAGTCCCCTCCATCGTGGGGGCTTCTTAGGACTCACCGAGGCACAGCAGGGCAGAGAGGGCGGGGCTCATGGTGGTCCCAGTGGGAGGGGGGCTGCTGGCCGACCCGGACCGGGGCACAGGATGCGAGCAGGGCTGGCTCTGCTCTGAGGTTCCCAAGCTTCCCCTTCCTCTTTGTGGGTGCTGCCTCCTTGCTGGCCCCGTGCTGTGGGGGAGGGGTGGGGGCGGTCACCTTGTGACAGATGGAACAATTCTTGCTAATTCTGGCCCCAGAACCTGGAAAGATCCTCGGGAAGCGTGAGGTGTCAGCCTCAGTGTGTCCCCTGCACCCTCCCAATGGGCAGGTGTTGGGCTCCCCAGGGGTCTGTGAATCTGACCCTGGGGACCAGACCCTGCCCCCAGCCCTGGCTCTCTGAGACTAGGCTCAATCCCCAGCCCAACAGAGCCTTCCCGGGTGCTAGTCACTAAGGGGTTAACCTTTAACCTCCAAATAAGGGGCTGATGGGGGGGCTGCTGCCTTAGGGCCCAGGGGCGTCTGTTTCCCCAAGAACCTGTTGGCTCCAGCCCATCCTCGGGACCTCCTGGGCCTCTGCCTTCTGTGGATGGGAGGCCTGGGACTCCCCGCTTGCCCCAGACTGGAGGGTCAGGTCCCAGGACGGGCTTATTACTCTCTAGTACTGTTGCTTACGACCCCCCCCCCCCGCCAGGGTGTTGCCCTAAAATCTTTAGCCAACCGCTGCCTCCCCAATATCAACACACCAAATGACGTCAACTAGCTCACGTGATGCCAGTGGCATTTCTGCAGCTTTTACAGAAGGAAAGTCAGGAAGGCTCCGTGAGGAGGAGAGACAACACCCTGGGGTCCGGCTCCCCCGCCTCCCTCCGGGTCCTTCCAGGCAAACGTACGGGGCTGACTGAGAAAAGGCAAGCATCTTTCCTGGTGGGTGTAACCGGGGCTCTGGGCCCCGACTCGTGACCAGCTCCAATACCTAAATCCTCCTGAGCCCTAGGAGGCCGCCGGCCAATGCCGTCTCCCCGCCAGCTGCCGTGTCACCTGCTGGAGACCCCGTGGGGAGTAAGGGCTGAGGAGTGTGAGAGTGTGTGTGAGTGTGAGAGAGTGTGTGTGAGTGCAAGTGTCAGTGTGTGTGTGAGAGAGTGAGTGTGTGTGTGAGTGTGAGAGTGTGTGTGTGAGTGTGTGAGAGTGTGTGAGTGTGAGAGTCTGTGAGTGTGAGTGTGAGAGTCTGTGAGTATGAGTGTCAGTGTGTGAGTGTGTGTGTGTGTGAGTGTGAGAGAGTGTGTGTGAGTGTGAGTGTGAATGTGAGTGAGCGTGAACATGAGTGTGTGTTGGTGTATGTTTGCAAGTTTATGTGAGTCTGAGTATGTGCGTAGGCATGTAGATAAGTGTGTATGTGAGTGTGAGATTGTATATAGGGTATGTGAGTGTGAGCATATCTGAGTGCACGTGGGTGTTCATATGCCTGTGAGTGTATCTGCACACTCAGTCACGTGGAAAAGGTGTCAGGCCCTTCGGGGAGCCCAACCCTCCCTCTCGCCCCCTCCCCCATCTCAGGGACTTGGCCAAAGGAGCAAGGCCTCCCCGGCCTCAGAGTAGGACCCAGCTCTCCCTGGGCTCCTGTAGGGCCTTAGGACGCACTGACAGGCAGCCCCGGAAGACCTGGCTGGGCGCTCCCTTGTTGGCCACATGCCCCTCCACAAGCCCCAGAGCTCCTTGGCCTGGAAGGAAGGATGTGGTGGGGGGAGGGGGAGGTCTGAGGATCTGAGGGGAGGGAGGGGCACAGTCCCAATGATTCCTGCAGGTTTAGATGTCCTCTATCAGTCTTATCTCAGAGAAGCCAATGATTCCTCTGGTTCTGAAGTTCTGTAACAGTGTCATTGTCAGCCATGCTCTTTCAGTGTCAGATGTTTTTTAAGTCTTCTCCTTTGTTTTCTCTCTCTTGTCTTTCTGCGATGGACAAGGCGAATACAGCTCAGTGGCCCCCATCTGCTTCCTTCTCCATCTGTAGAGATACAAGCAAACCCTCTCTCCCAGGCAGTTAGCCTATCTGGTCCCTTCCATTTAGCACTTTCTAAATCCCCCTCATCACCTGGTGACTATATTGGAGCTGCTCCCACTGGACACTGCCCTTCTGGTGGGTTAAAAAGCCTGTATTCTCCCCAGTTGTAATCCCTTTCTTCCATCCTGATTGCTTTTTGCCTGATTGATCATGTCAGAGTATTGAAGTTCTAAATCTTACCTGCATGTAACCTCGGCTGCCATCCCATGCCCCACCTGTCTTTTGTATGATACCTTGGAGCTGGGCCCTGCCTCTCATTTTTGGGTCCATCTACATTCTGAGGCTCAGTGGAAGCCCTTGTGGCATTTTGGACATGGGGTTTGGGGTTTTGTTCTCTCACCCTGTCCTCTCACTCTATCTCACTGAGCTCTAAGATGTCCTATTTTTCCACACTGAAAACATCGACGAGTTTCTCTAGAAGTCCCTTGCCAAGAGAGACCTTGTCTTCCCATGTTCATCATAGCCTGGGTATAATAAGCACTTGTGCCCACTGTGGCACCTTATGGTCTCCTCTAAAGGAGCATCTTTGTGTAGTCCCCATATAATTCTTCTGCAAGCCTCATTAGCATTTTCTTTAGCCAGTTGTCTTATCGTTATTTCTGTAGCTGCATTTTCTCCAATAGTTCTTGTGACATCTGCAGACATCCCACAAAATCAGCAAAAGGTTCATTGGGACCTTGCTCTATTTTTGTGAAGGCTTCCCCTAGGAGAGAGTACCCCAAGCTTTTGTAGCAGCAGCAGCAATTTGTTCATATGCTGTTATGGGGTAATTAGTCTGTGCTAAATTGCCTGCATAAGGACCTACACCTGCTAGTTGGTCAAAAGTGATTTGTACATTAACTCCTGTTTGCTTATTGCTTGGGCTTGTATCCTGCATAGTTTACTATACTCCGAAAGCCACGAGTTTTTTCCAGGTTCTAAACATGTCCTTGCTATGGATTTCCAATCACTGGGGTTAGGATTTCATAAGCCAAACTCTCTAGTAACATCTTAACATAAGACGATGTAGCCCCATAAAGAGTGCAAGCCTTTTTCAAATCCTTAATTTTTTTCTAGATCAAAAGGAGCGTATCTTCTCCTTTGTTGACCTGAAGGATCAAGCTCTTCAATCACAGGGTATGCATTTATTAAATCAGATATATCCTGTCTTTCATTTTTAGCCTTAACCAGTGCCTTTTGTAATCTTGTCATAGGCTGCATCATAGGTAGTGCTGATTGTGTCACTGCCTCTCCCCCTCCTCCTTCTCCCTCCACCTATGAAGGGTTAATGGAGGGAAATAGGTCAGGGGATGGGGAATGCCCTAATTTCTTCTGCTGTGAAGCACCACACTTAGAATTGTATTTAACTCCATTCTTATCTGATTCTTCATCCTTTTCACTTAGTTTGTCTGGCTCCTCCCCCTCCTGCTCTTTCTTCTTTTCCCTTATTCTATAAGTTATATAATTTCCTAAAGCCAGTTGCATTAAGTTATATGTATAAAATGTTTCTTTGGAAATTGAGTCAGGTCCATTATCATTATAGGATTGACAAAGTTGCTCTCCTCCTAATTTCCACTCCTCTGGATCTAATTGTTCTTCCTTACAAAACCAAGGAGATGTGTACTGTACTGTTTCTAAAAGTTCAATGATCTGCTCCCAAGTTACAATCAAACCTTGGTTTTTAATAAGTTTAACCAAGCTTTTGACACATTTTCCTTATGGTGGAAAAATCTCCTTTCTAAACATTTGTCCCATTTTAGCTGGAATACTACTTTAGCCCTTTACAAAGTTTCCTTCTTGTACTCATCCTAATTTCACAAATGTAGGTTCTTGGTCCTACATTCAGGTGCCAAAATGTAGTGTTCTCTTGTTTGGTTTCCTTGGGGTCTCTGGGAGCAGCCTTTGTTTCAGTTCAGTAATCACCACAAAAGTACAGCCAGGTGTTAAAGTCTAAATCCTTTATTATCTCTTTCAAAGTCTTGTCTCCTTGCTTGGGGCCCAGTTTGCTTTCTTATAGTTCAGATCCTTTATTATCTCCTTCCTGGGGCTGGGCAGCTTTCTGGAGACCCTTTCAGACAGGCCTTGGTCTCAGTGGGGGAAGGGCAGGAGGAAGTGCACCAGGAAGGTCGAACATCTAATTGAATTTCTCCACTTGGTTCTGAGAGTTTAAGCTCCTGCCACCAGTCCTTTGTCTTCTCTGCCTCTGAGTTTCTCTGACTGACTCCTGGCTAAAGCTCCTAACTTATATGCTCTACACTGAGTATAAACCAATCATTATATCACTAGGAAACCATTATATGTTGTAAGATTAAATTTATCATACTGAGCCATGCTAAATTAGATAACTATTGTTTCTATCAATTCTACTGATGTAGCACCTTGTAAGAATTTTTTGTTTCAAGTTCAGAGTTCTGGCCCATAACACACACACACACACACACACACACACACACATCAATCTGTTGGTCAGTGACAACAAAATTTCTGAGACAGTAGTGAGGTGAATACCAGATCACTCCTCAACTCCACCTCTAAGCCACAAAATTAACATCTCAGTGACATAAAGCACCTGTGTGTGTGTGTGTCTCATAAATTTATCTTCTTGCTCTTGGTTCTTTGCTAATTTTGTTTTTTGGAACTTAGCCCGCTTTAATTGGTGTTACAATGATAATAAACTTTCTCTCTTGACTTGGAGATGGATTTGAGCCCACTTTTGAGACCCCCGGTGATCCCAGTCTGGGACCCTAACATTTTTGAGGTCCTCCTTGAATACCAACAGTAAGGGTGAGGACGGCTATTCTGGCAAGAAGTTGACACGAGAGGAGCCGACTATTTCCATCTTGTCTCTATTCCCCTTTGGATATTCTAGAGACTTTGGGAAAATTCTTATTTGGGTGAGAAATGGGACTCTTTTTATTGAGCTGAGTCACTTCTCTTCTAATGGGAGAGCTCCTTCACTTTATAAGGGGGAGAAAGAGGCTAGAGATGTTTATTCTGCTTCCCTTTGAGCCACAAAAGTCACACCCCAGTGCTCCATGGAGGAACATCCCTTGCTACATGTGGGAGTTCTGTCCATAGGAATATAATTTCTTAGTTGTGCAAGAAATTTTTGTTTGGGGTTTGCTACTTTCTCTAAAAAGCTAAGACAATTTTCTTTGTATTCAGTACTCCTTCAGTATTTGATTTTCTTAAAAGCATTTCCTGGTGTTCTAAATGGTGCTACATAAGTACATACATACATCCATACATATACATACATACACACACGTATTTAAAGTCTAATTTGCTTCAGGTTTCTGAAAAAACTCCAGTCTTCTATCCATAAAAACCATTGTTTTAGATTTGTTAAAACTTTTGCTGGACTGGAATAAGTACAACTAGAAACTGTTTTTGGCATATAGTGTGGTATTTTTTGCATTGGTAAACTGAAATATTTCCTGACAAAATATGGAGGGAGAATTCTTTCCTAGATGAATTTTGCATGTGTGTGTGTGTGTGTATGTGTGAATGAATGAATCCTGACGCCATTTTCTTTCAGTCTTATAACTTTGCTTAACCCATTACTTTGAAATGTTGTTGCCTTGTGCAAACACTCAGAGACTTGGGAAACTTCCTTGAATTAGAAAGAAAGTTGTTGGTATAGTTTTTCCACTGTGGTCAGTCAGTTTCTGTATCTGAAGATGTTTGCTTCCTCTTCTGGAAGGGGGGAAACCACTTTTCTTTCATTTTTCTTTTCATAGAAAATAGTTAATTTTTTTGAGTGCCAGATAATTTCTTTTTTTGCTTATATCCTGGAATTGTTTTTAATGTCATTTTTATCTTGCTTTACTGGTTCTTGAAGATGTAAGGAGTTTATCCAAACTGATTTGGCTTTGTCCTACTTTTATGCAATTGCAATTTTCAAAGAAATCATATTTCTGGGTTCTCTTTGTTCGATGAAGGAAAGTTAGGAAAAGGAATGTAAAAGTGTTTTATTAACTCAGCCCAGCATGGATTTAAAACTACTACAGGTTTTATAATGGAGTAAATAACCTCTGTATTGTAAGAAAGAAAATGTCTTACCAAGAACTTCACTGAGTCACTGATAACGTTTAGATTTGGGGTACCCAAATGAATTAGGGTTTCTGGTGGTCAGGGAGTTAAATGAGATCTAGTGTCAGGTTTGGGGTTCAGGGAGTCAAATGGAGCTCCCCTGCAACCCTCAGAATTTGGTGCAAGGATATGGAGTTAAATGAGGTTCTCTGTACAGCAAGCAGTTCTCGTAAAGGAATTTACAGACCTGAAAACCCAGATTGATAAAAGAGGTTTATTATGGGGATTGGAAATAAGGTTAGAAATCCTGACAGAAAGGCATAAAGTCTGGTTAGGGAAAATAGGTGAGGGTAAAGAGAGGAGGGCACTGGAAACAATATTCCAGTGGGCAGAGACCCTTGGCGTGCCAAGCGTAGGGCTGCCAAGTGTGGAACCTCTGCAAAGAGAGATTTTTAGTCTGACTCTTTTATAATAGGGGGCTCTGGCTACAAACTGAAGGGGGCTTGTGGGTGGAGTCCCAGGTTGGCTCCTTGATGAGTTTTAGCTAGGGCTAGAATTTGAATTGAATTCAATGGGTTCCGGGACTGAGCCCACCCAGATAACAAAGATGAAACTGTTTGTGCTTGGGGTGGAGTCCCCTCACTGACCCAGAGTCGAAGGAGGTTTTCTCCTTTAAGGATTGTAGGTTTGGGGGTTCCCTCTTCAAATCTATGAAATGGATCACAAAAACTGGCTGTCTAAGCTAAGCACAGTTTTGAAATGCAAAGGCAATCTTTTATTTTGTATTTAGTGCAAATCCCTCCCCTGGCCACCTGTTGAGTGCTGTGGAGGTTACAGAGTATGAGTCTCTGTAATGGGCTGAGGCTTGAGTTGATGCACAGAGGTCCCAAGCACGTGAGGCTAAATAGTCATTGGACCATACTCTATTAATATATAAGCTTGGAGAAAGAATGGCCCCCGCCCACTCTTTGTGCAAGTCCTGATGTGTTGTATAGGAAATGACGATTTTGGTGGGTGGAGGCAGGTATTGAGTTATCTCAATTGATTGTTCACAGTCAGTTACAGATCGATCTCCTTGTTCTCTCTTTCCCTCCCTTCTCACTACTGCATTCGACTCCTTTTCCACTCCCCTGCCTCCACCCACCAAAATCGTCATTTCCTATACAACACATCAGGACTTGCACAAAGAGTGGGCGGGGGCCATTCTTTCTCCAAGCTTATATATTAATAGAGTATGGTCCAATGACTATTTAGCCTCACGTGCTTTGGGACCTCAGTGCATCAACTCAAGCCTCAGCCCATCACAAGTCTCCACCCATAATTGCATCACTAGGTCTTCTCCACACTCCATCCCCCACATGAGTGTAAGTCTTCTCCTTTGATTGCCCCATTACACTTGCCCCCCTCATAAGTGATTCTTCACCTCTAGTTACATTTTACAATAGTGCTTCCATTCTAAGTCTCTACCTTACATTTTCCCTTCTTTTAAAGGAATCTCCCATTCCTAATTGTATTTTCCTTTAAAATTTTTTTTTCTTTTCTGCATCCTAGCTTTCCATTTCTTCAGTTTCAATTTTCTAAATTAAGTTTCATTCAATTTTCATAACTGTGGAAACTGAACTCCCATCCAATTCCTACAATATGAAAGCAAAAATACGTTGATTGTCGCAAGTAAAATGAGGAGATGAGATTACTGTGACCCCAGTTTTTTCCTCATTACATAACTCGGAAAGATGGGATTAATGCACGTTTGAGGTATTTCTAGACCACCATCTCCAGCAGACTGGCTGCCCACATGTCCAAAGTCTAAGCAAGGCTTTAAACATGAGATCACTCAGACAGATTGCACTTATCTGTCACCCCATTATCTGACCATTTTGTCCTGTTCTATTCATGATAAAGAGGGGGTAGCCTTACAGGATAGCATAGCTATAGTTGGGGTGAAAACTAGAAAATGTTACTAATTTTCTCCTAATTTAATATAAAGATTGTTGAGGAAGAAATGATAAGCAGTTTAAAGATAGGTATCAGGTCCATATATATATATATAGAGAGAGAGAGAGAGAGAGAACAATTAAAAAAAAAAAAGCAAAATTACAATAGAGTGAATAAAGTGATCAAATATAGCTGTAGCTTTAGGGTGTCATTAAGATAATAACTACCTTCTGGAATTCCACAACGATAGGGAATATCTGATTTGTTCATTCAAAACCAAGGGAAACAGTGACTACTTCCTGTAAATTCATAATTTTCACATTCAAAAATCTTCTTAAAAATCACTCTTATGCTATAAACAAACTTGTAAATTTCTCTCTCTGCTTTTCCAAGGGGTGTTTGTGATGGAAGAGGGAATCCCATTTTCTCGGCAAACCAATTCATTATTTTGGAATTTTGCAATATTTCAGAAGTTCTTTTGAAGGACTGGAAAAGATTTTATGATCTTGCTCAAGGAGATGGTCTAAAGAAATCTGGAAATTTGAGGCAGCTGGGTGGTGCAGTGGATAGAGTACCAGTCCTGAAGTCAGGAGGACTTGAGTTCAGCCTCAGAAGCTTAACACTTCCCTGGGCAAGTTACTTAACCCCAATTGTCTCAGCAAAAAAATAAAATAAAATAATATATATAAAATATGTATTATGTAATATATTATATAATATGTAATATATATATATAAACTTGATAAATAAGGAGATTTGTGATGACCATGTGTTTAAAATCAGCCGGAGCCAAGAATTCAGGTTAAGGGAAAAATTTTCAATCTTTATTCTCAGTAGAGGTGAAGAAAGATTGCGATAGCAATATGGGCAGCTGCGACAGGAAGCCAGCCAGCAGAGGTGAAGAGGGATTGCAGGTGAAAGAGGGATTGGAGGTAAAGGGGATCGCGATTGCAATGTGAGCAGCTGTGTCAAGACGCCAGCCAGCAGTCTCTCTTTCAGCTTCCCTTTCCACTCCCCTGCCTCCACCCATGAAAATCATCATTTCCTATACAACACATCAGGACTTACACAACGAGTTGGGGGGTGGGGGGCAATTTTTTCTCCAGGCATATATAGTAATAGAGTATGGTCCAATGACTATTTAGCCTCACATGCTTGGGACCTCAGTGCATCAACTCGAGCCTCAGCCCATTACAGAGATTCTATAACCTCTGTCTGTCTCTGTTTCTCTATCTCTTCCTCCCTCTCTTTGTCTCTATCTCTCTCCCCTTCCCTCTCTCTCTCATTTTTCCGTACACTAATCATTGTGTACGGAATTAATCAATTAATCAATAATGATTAAAAGGGAAAGCTATTTTCCCTTTTAAAATATACCCAATTAAATACTTGATAGATTTTAATGTTATGACAATAGCTTCTAAATAACTTAATAATTTCACAGCAGCCATATCAAAAAGACAAGTTAGATTTTCCAATGATACAATTGTATCAGTCTCTTAACTTTTTCTTATGCAATAGTTTCCCAACATTCACAGTATAATATAATTTAGAAACATAGTAATTGTAGACTTTAGACATGACACAAAACTTATTGCCAGTCAGATGACATCAATTCAGTTGAATGCATATCTTACATAGAAAATAACTTCATTTAAAAAAATCACTTTTGGTACTCTATGATAGAATAATTTTGGTATGTTTTAACAAATTTAATTTTGCAGTTTTAAACAACTTGCCCGAATTAAAAATATTAAATGTCTTGTCCATTAAGACCTGATTTACTTATAGAGGGTCAAACCTCTATAAGTAAAGAAACAAGCGTCCTAATGGAAGAATACATCTCACTTCAAATGAGACTGGAATGAATTTATTTTTTAAATCTATTATGTACAAATAATATCACACAATATCAGTTTTCCCAAACTTGTTATTTGCTATTAGCATTTCTTATTCTCAGATAATAATACCTGTGACCCTATTGTCTAGGCTCTTGACCTTCTTGATCTGTTTGCCCTCCCACCCCCACCCCCAGAGATCTTATATTCATCTGACCAAATTTGCTCCCCACGATTATCTTAAGATAATTGAAGTCCACTCCTTGTTGAGATTTACCCCTTGAGTTTTGGACATTCCAAGTGGTACTGGCCAGCTTGCTGCTGCCCACTGCTTCCCCAATTGCAAGCTGGTCCAGTAGCATTACAACCAGTGCCCTTTAGAATGAGAGAAGAAATCTTTATTCAGTGATTCTCATGGGAAGCAAGTGTACTCATGGATGAGGCACACAGAGTACTCCGTGGGAGCAAGTTTTAAACTGGTAGTTCTGTTCTTTACCTCTCCCTTCAAGGTTTGGATGAGTTGGATTTACAGTCAGGATTGGTTACAATTGATCAGATTTATCATCCTAAAGGCAATTAGTTTGGGTAACAATCGAAGTTAGAATTGGTCGGAGTTACCATCCAAATGACAGCTAGGTTGGATCACACTCAAAGGCCTTGTCACTGACTGCAGCTGGTTTGGGACAGTTTAACTTTTAGCCCCTTTGTCAGGAGCTTAGTTATCTAACCAATTCCTTAACTCACAGGTGATTTGGTTGGAGATGTCTTTACAAGATATTTCATTTACTCCCTTCATCCTGTTTGAACAATATCTGTGGAAACTCAACTTCTCATACTTTTCTCAGTCTCTCTCTGTCTCTGTCTCTCTGTATCTGTCTCTGTGCCTCTGTGTGTATGTGTTTCTCTCTTCTTTCTCCCATACACTAATCATTATTCTTCCCTTTTAAAATATACCCAATTTAATACTTGCTAGGTTTTCATGTTATGATGATAGCCTCTAAAGAACTTAATAATCTCACAACAGCCTTATCAAAAGACAAGTTAAACTCTCTCTCAGCTGGCTGACTGTCCAAGTTCCAGAATGATACTGGTATCACTTGACTGTCCTGTTCTTTAGTGACCTAGTGTTAGGGAAGACCAGTCACTTCCTGTAATGGGCCAGAGCTCTGTACTTGAAACAAGGATTCTTATAAGGTGCTAATTCAGTGGAATTGATGAGACAATGGTTATCTAGTTAGCATGGTGATTAACAGTTCTCTAGTTCAGTACATGTACTTAGTACTTAATATAGTTCTATAAGATTGACATCTATGATGAGGTAATTAAAATAGAGCATATAAAGTGGGACAAACTCAGGCAGGGTCAGAGCCAGAGAAGGCAGAACACTGGAGGTGGGAGCTCAAGCTCTCAGAGCCAAGAAGACAGATTCACTCCATCTCACACCACCGAGGTGTCTGACCTGTCCTCCTGCTTTCCCCCCTGAGATCAAGGCTGGTCTATAGGCCTCTAGAAAGCTAGGAAAAAAGTCTGCTAAAAAAAGGCATGCTAAAAAAAAAAAAAAGACATCCAAAGACCTCCAGAAAACCAACCAGAACACTACAACTTCCCACTGCCTTTTTCTTCATGCACACAGCTTTCATTTTTACATATAAATAAGAAAGAATCGGTTTAGGATTTGGGACTCCTTATTTTCCTGAGGTTTTTGACTATTTCATAGCTGCTCAATGGACTTCTGAGAGAGTCCACTCCAAACTGAGATTAGACAAAGCTCTAGATGCTGGCTGCAGAATAGGAATGGTCCTTTTAGAGTTGGTTGCCAGAATTTAAGTTAAAAGAAGTCTTCGTTTAGGTCTCATCTTGTCAATAAGGCAAACCCAGAGGAAAAAAAAGGTCAAAAAGGATTTTATTTGCACTCTAAGGCAGCAGACAGTTGAAAGCTGTTTGTGGAGACTGAAATAAACAACTTGTAAATAAGGGCAAAGATATGTTGATTGATGCATGTGATCATGAGGAGAAGGGATTAGAACAGTCCTTACTCCATCACAGTATCACAGGGAGATGGGATTAGTGCAAATGCTCAAGGGTATTTCTGGAATTCATATTATATAGGCTGGCTGCCCATGTACCCCAAACCTTAACAAGATCTTAAATATGGAATAAGTCAGGCTAACTCTGCAGTTTCATTTATTGATAAGATATATTTCTTAACAATCTGAATGATGCTATTTGTAGGAATAAACAAGTTCTTTGGAGTTGTCTTTTTTTTTTAATTTTTTATTTAATAATTACATTATATTGACACTCGTTTATGTTCCGATTTTTTTCCCCCTCCCTCCCTCCACCCCCTCCCCTAGATGGCAAGCAGTCCTTTATATGTTGGATGGAGTTGTCTTTGATCATTGTATTATCAAGAATAATCATTCATGATTGATTATCTTACGATAGTGCCATTACTGTGTACAATGTTCTGGTTCTACTTATGTTACTTTGCATCAGTTCATGTAAATCTTTCTAAGTTTTTCTGCTCTTTGTTTTTTATAGCCCAATAGTATCCCATCACAACCATATACCACAATTTGTTCAATCATTCCTTAATTGATGGGCATCTCCTCAATTTCTAATTCTTTGCTGCCAGAAAAGAGCTGCTATAAATATTTTTGTACATAGAGCTTGTTTCCCTCTTTTACTTCTTTTAAAAGACGATGCTGTATGTATTATTAATGAGCATTTGTTTTATTTTGTTTAGCCAATCAACAAAGGTTGATTAGACATATTGCCAGGACACTCATCCTTGTAGATGTTTGTATTTATGCTATAATTACAGGATTTGGACCTGCTCTAATTGGTGAAGATAATGCCCTGCTCTGTGTGAGAAAATGACTAGAGTTAGGGGAGAACCAGAGAGAGAATAATAGATCTTCAGTTTTCTTTCCATCACTTTAGGTGCTTTTGGATTCCAGCTTTGAGAGAGAAGATGAACAAGGTCAACTCCATTTCAGGTTGTGGAAGGAAGACTCTGGAAGATCCGACATAAGCTGGCAGTCCCCATTATAACCATGTCCCAACTTTGCCACTGTAGAGTCTTTGGGACATTTCTTTTTGGGATAGATCCGGGACCTTCTCTATTGGTACAGATGAGTTATGTTGCTGCCAATGACAGAACACCTTTATTCATTTTCTGGTATATATTCTTTTAGGTAGACTTTTTCTGATTTCAGTTTTGCTATGAAGTAGATAAATAGATTTCTTTGCTAATCATCTTGTATTTCATTGTGGGAAGAAGAGACTGGCTACTTCCAATGATACTCCCATGCCACATGTAAGGGACAGTTTTCACCATGCTTGCATAAATCCTCTTATATCTGATATTCTTTTGTGCCTGGACTATTGCAATCCCTATTTGGAGAGGACTGCCTGCTTCAAATACCTCCCCACTGCACTCCATGCTCCACTCAGCTGCCTTCCTTAGCCCTGGGTCTTCCTTCCCTCATTCATCAGCTAGCAGACTCTTGTCTGGTCACTGCTTTAATGACTTCAAAGGAGAAATCCTTCCTGGGCTGATTTGAAAGAGGAGAGTGGGACATTGTTTTGGAAGTGATAGTTAACAAAAATAAGTCTCTTCTGTCCCACATTTCATTAGTAGAGACTCTCATGGCAGGGGAAAAAAAGACTAGCTATAAAACAAAAAGGATTTCTTTGTCATTAGTATAAAGATGTCAGACCAGAATAATTTTAAAATGCTTTCATAATATTTACAAAAGTTGGGAGGAAGGGAGAAAAACATGCCTTATTTGCTTCTGTTGAGGTTCAAAAGGAGACCCCAAAAGGTTGATGTCACAGAATAGTGTTGCCAGGTGTCTCTAAAGAATTTGAAGGCTTGAACCCATCTGCAAGTCAAGGGACAAAGTTTATTGTAATTGTAACGCCAATTGAAGGGAGCTATACTCCAAAAAGATTTAGCAAAGAACCAGGAGAAAAATTAATTTATAGGACAAAGTTAGAGAGACCAGAACTTCATGTTATTTATTTGCTAATTTTATGGCCTACGGGTAGGTTTGAAGGGGAAGGGGCGTCTATTCACTATTGTCTCAGGAAGTTGGTTATCACTGACCAGCAGATTGTCTATCTGACACACAGCAATGTTTGTAGGACTATCCTGAGATCAGAAGATTTTAGAATCATTGACAGATTGTTAGACCAATAGCTGTCTAAGGTTAGAGGACGTCAGGATCACTGCTATATCTTTCCTAAAATACAGGGAAGAAATATATAATTATATTATTCTGTTCCTTAGGCCAGGAGACTTTAAGATCATTGATAGACAGATTGTTAGAATAACAGCTCTCTAAGATTGCGGACCTCAGGATTACTGCTATATTTCCCTTAGAAGCTGTATTCCATCACTTCCACGTATCTAATGGGAAGTATATTTCTGGGGGTTCATAAGATAGAATGGAAAGTAGAAGGAGTGTATTGTTCCACAACCTCCATGAAACTCTGTGAGAGAACTGAGTTCAATCACATGGTGGTGGCCCTTCTCTGGGAATTTGTGTTAGAGGGGAGAGACACTGCATTAGGGTAATCATCAGTACCACATAACAAAGGAGTTCCTCTGACTTCAAGCCCAGAGCTCTTGCCAGTTCCCCACCCTCACTGGCAGATACTTGGACAAATCCATGTTTATTTAGGGTTTTTCTTGACTTGTGCTGGTGTAAAAGAGCAGGTTGGAACAACACGTGTCCAAGTCTTTGTCTTCTATGTCTTAGTCTTTTTTTTTGTGCTTCTCTCTCTTTCCCTCTCTATATTTCATTCATTCACCCACTAAGTATTTATTTAGTGCTATGTTAGATTTTGGAGAGATGAAGGCAAATCCAAAACTGTCATGTTCTGAAAGAGTTGACATTCTTGCACATTTCATTCTCCTTGGGATCTCCTTTATGTTCATCTCAGTGACTTCCCAGGTCATTTATCTTTGGTGTGACTTTTGCTACCTTCATTCACAGTATCAACACCATAGACAACATGTTCAACATGAAACTTTATTTTATTCTTAGATATCTTGTTCTATCCCTACTCCTGCCTTATAAAACTCCAGCCTTCAATCATTCTTTCTATGTATTTCCTATTCCTACTGCCATTTAGCTGAATGGAGCTAAAGAAAATCATAAAGGAAGGAGGATTCTGGGAAGATGATGGAGGAATAGGTCAGTAAATTTCAAGCTCTCCAGATTTCCCCCACAAACAGAACAAATTTGTACCTCAGGGCAAACTGATAGGTGAAAAATCAAGAAGACTTGGGGCTGAACAGAAGATTGGAAGAAAGTTCCCAGGGTAGAAATTAGCCAGTTGAAGTAAAAACACCTTTAGGTTAGCTCCACAGAAACAGTAAGTAGGGATCCCTAGCTAGGAGGGAGTCCAACCAACCAATTAATCAATGAGCATTTATTAGTACTTATTATGAGCCAAGTACTCCCTTGATTTAGGCTCTGGAAATATAAATGCAGTTCCTGCTCTCCAAATGCTGTTGAAGAAAGCTTTATCCAGGACAATCCCAGAAACACAATCTCTTCTGACCCAAATTTCATTAGTAGAGACTCTTATGGCAGGGGAAAAGAAGGCTAACTATAAAAATTATAGAAAGTGATAATCCATGAGGGACAGTTAGTTGGTGTGGTAGATAAAGCACCAGCCCTGAAGTCAGGAGGACCTGAGTTCAAATCTGGCCTCAGACACTTAACACTTTCTAGCTGTGGGACCCTGGGCAAGTCACTTAACCCCAGTTGCCTCAGCAAAAGAAAAAAAAAGAAAGAAAAGCAAAGAAAATGATGATCCACATTGTGAGTTTAGGCATGGATACAGAAAGATCAGAAGGTGACAAATAAACCACATGCTTTGTTCTATGACTTTGCTTTGCTTTGCCAGAGAAGTAGTCACTCACTAAGCTTGATATTGCTCTGGCCAATGAGCAACAGTCAATGCTTCCGGGGATTATTTGTCCAGGAGACACCCTGTGAAATTGGTGAAGAGTTAATTTGAGAATTAAAAAAAATAAGCTTCAGGTAAAATTTGACTTTAGATGACAGAGGAATAATAAAAATGATTTCATTCTACTGAGAAGAAAAACAAAACCTAATTTAAAGAGATTGGAAACCTTGTTTATCTGATGAAATATTATGGTGGTCTAGGAGCTTGTCCCAAGTCTCAGTGTAACAGAACATGACTGCTAAGTTCTTGGAAGATATTCTTACTTGTCCATCTCCTGAAACCCCAGTTCACTAGAGATAGAATTATTGTGCTCAGGTACAGGTTTGTTTGTCTCACTGGATCTCAGGAGACACGATGTGGGATATTGTTTTCAGAGATAGTCCCTGGAGTCTCAGGCTCTCTCCAAAAGAAGGTTGGTAGTAAAAGATTTACTTAATGTACAATGTGATTTTATGGAGTACAGCTTCTAGGGGAAATATAGCAGTGATCCTGAGGTCCCCTGACCTTAGAGTGCTACTCTTCTAACACTCCGTCCGTCAATGATTCTAAAGTCTTCTGGCTTTAGAATAGTCCCACAAACACTGCTGACTATCAGATAGATAATCTATTGTTCAGTGACAACCAAGTTCCGGAGACAACAGTGAATAGAACACCCCTCAAACCTAAGCCATAAAATTAGCAAATAAGAAACATGAAGCTCTGGTCTCTCTAATTTTGTCCTTTAAATTTATCTTTTTTCTCCTTGTTCTTTGCTAAAATCCTTTTGGAACTTAGCCCACTGTGATCTCTGCCCTTTAACTTGGAGACAAAGTGAGTCTGTGAATTCTTTTGCCATACCTGGGACACTGACTTGGGGACTCCTAACATTGTTAGGGTGCTTTATCTAATATCTGAGTATGGGACAGTAGTTTATTCCTCCCCAGAGAAAAGTATGAATCACAAGAGAATCACAGCATACAAGTGCAGAATTAATTATAACACGAAGATTCAGTAGTAACTTATAACTTCAGTTACAATCAGTAGGAAGGCTAATCTTACAAGTACATAAAACAACTTGTTAATTAAATTTTTTTTTTATTATTTCAACTGTCAGGAACTGCCCTGTGTCATCCAACTCCACTGCTGGTAAAAACATGCTGTTCAAATGGCCAAACTGAGTCAATCTCCTTAACAACTTTCTTTACATAAAATAAAATCTTGTGGTCACCGTGTGGCTTTCCTGTGTAATGTGAATACAGAAAATGGGCCAGATTGAGGGGTTTCTCCGAAAGGGTGGGGCTGGGCCCAGCAGATCCTTTCCCCTGGTTCTCATCATTCACTTTACAGTAGGTTAGTTTCATAGTCTTGGATCAGTACTGAATCAGAATCAGTACTTTTCCTGCCAGGGATCATAGAGAGCCCTATGGAAAAGAGAGGAGCTTAAGCACAGAGCTTGTAGGCTGGTACAAGGCATAGAGGGCCAGGGTTAGAGTCAGGAAAACCTGTGACCTCGGATACTTCCCAGTTAGGTGACCCTGTCCTCTATTTTTAATTATTTATTATTATTTAAGCTCTATTCTTTTCAGTTTCCTCATCTATAAAATAGCATTTCCCTCCCAGGGTTGTTATGAGGATCAAAATGAGATAATATGTGTAAAGTGCTTAGCCTAGTGCCTGGTGCATAACAGGTGTTACATCAGTGTTAGTTATTATCAGTATTGTTAACACCCTTTAGCTTTTTCTGGTGAGTAGAAGGATGTTGGGGCCAGAACTCTGAACTTGAAATAAAGGATTCTTACAAGGTGCTAAGTCAGTGGGATTGATAGAGACAATAGTTATGTAATTTAGCATATTTATATTTAGCAAATTTAGCAATTATGATTGATTTAATCCTACAAGGAGATGTTATGGTCCAGAACTTGAAACAAGGTACTAATGGAATGGAGGAGACAATGCTAGTTTAGCATTGATTTAATCCTACAACAAATAATGGTTTCCAGGTGATATAATGATTGGTGTATACTCAGTGTACAGCATATAAGCAAGAAGCTCTCAGGGCCAGAAAGACAAGCCCACTAGAAGCTCTCGGAGCCTCAGCCAGGATTCAGTCGGGGAGAACGAGGGAAGACAGAGAAGTGGTGGTGGTCCTCCTGCTTCCCCCACAGAAACCAAGACACATTCAGCAGGACCTCAAGAAGCTGGCAGAAGCAGAGAAGACAAAGGACTGGCGGCAGGAGCTTAAACTCTTGGAACCAAGACTACAGAAGGCCTCTAAGAAAGCCCGGCCCCAGGAAAGGAGACAAGACTTTGAAGGAGACAATAAAGGATTTGGACTTTAATACCTGGCTGCATTTGGGGTGGTTACTGAACTGAAACGAGGGCTGCTCCCAGAAGCCCCCCAAGAAACCTGCTCCCAGAGAACATTACATTTTAGAGAAGAATATTACAGAAGGATAACTGTTGGCTTGAGTGTAGGCTCTCCCTCCCCCAGTAGCACGTTATTTCATACTTCCTTCCTGGTGAATTAGTTCGCCTATAAGGTGAGATCCTGCTTTTTTTTTTTTTTTTGAGGGAGGGGCAGGTTGCAGAAAGTAGAGGCTACTAAAGCTCCCTCTGAGACCCAGCAAGGATGCACGAAGCCTGCTGCTGCTACAACAGAGATCAAATGGCTGGCTACTTGCTGCAGTGACAAGGGTCCTGATAACCAGGCTTCTTGACGACTGGGACAGGGGCTGCTCTCAGAAAGCAGAAGTTGATTGGGGAAGGGCTTCTACTTCCCAGGGTCCCTGGACCCAGGCAAAGTTCACCACAGGAAGTTTGGGCTCCACTGGTCTAGAGCAGATGGGGTCCTCAGCTGAAGCTTTGAGGTTGCTGAGGTTCAGCTGGGCATAGGTCACTTGCTGAGGGTCTTCCCCTTTGAGAGCCTGGCAAGAGGAGAGGATGGCTATACTGGCCATAGGTCGGGAGCACTGAGCAGGGGAAAGGACCCTGACCCTTCCCAGCTGGATGTCTGCATGGGGAAGCCTCTCCCTCTCTGTTCCTTCTAAGAGAGATCTGTGAGTGACTCACAGCAGTGTCCTCCTGTCTGGCCTCCTCTGTCTGATTTAATTTGAAAGACACTTTAAACTTTGTTTTTAAAAATCCTCACTTAATTTCTTTAGAAATTTTAGTGCCCAAGATTTATTTTTCTCTGTGGTTTCATTTGCAGATATTCTGGAGTCAATCTATTTTTCTGGATTTCTATCTTGAGTGTCCACATTACTATAAGACCTTTTTATGATAGGATTCTTCTTTTATTTGTTTGTTTATTCTTCCAGTCCAATTCTTGACTTCAGATTTAATGGCATAGCCAGGCTCTGCAAACTTCTGAAGGTCTGGGCTGGTTCGAACCCTGCTTTCTTGGGGTAATGAGATTTGAGCGATTCCAAGATCTTGGAGATGGCTAATGATGGGGGCTGCCGGCTTTTAGCCTTCCCCAAGTGGTTTATTTCAAAGCCAAGTCTGATCGCCACCCTCTGCAAATTCTTGAGCTGGTTTTGGGTCTGAACAAAAGGCTTGTGGGCCTGTCTCATTTGGAGTTTCAGTAGATGCTCCTAAATGATGCTCATCAGCCATCTGGAAGGTTCTTCTGAGTCAGAGCAACAGAGTTGTTGGCGTCCCTTTCACCAGGTTTCCGGCCCTGGTTATTCTACTGCAGGCTCCAGATTGTTCTGAAAGCTGTGGCCATCCTGGGGTCTGAGTCACACTGCTGTTGGTGCTTCAGGCTCTGAACTAGCCTAGGACCTTGTCTTCCATAACCCAGAATGCCATCCTGAAGGTGGGTGACCTCTTTGGGTTGCCATGGGTCCATGATCCCAAACTGGGTACTGAAGGGCAGAGCTGTTGGCTGGCACCTGTTTGTGCACTCAACATGAGTTTAGACCCCTCTACATTGACTCTGGCCCTCATACCCAGCCTCTTCCTTTATTGGAATATTCCATTCATCCCAATCCTGTCCTTCCTCCCCGCCATTTAAAGACCTCTCCATTTGTTTCCCTGTACCATGTCCTCCCATTGCCCTTGCTCACAACCTCATCTGTTCTTTCTTCCTCACTCTGTGCATGTAAATAAGTTCAAGCTTTGTTCTTTGTCCCCACTCACCCAGCCAGGCTCTTGTCACCTCTATGCTGGACTAGTACATTTGGATTAGTCCCAGTATCAAGTCTCTTCTTTCTCCAATCCACCCTTGTCAAATGCTAAAGTGATTTTCCCAAAGTATAGATCAGATATTTTCTCTTACTCATTAAACCCTTGTGGCTCCCCATTGCCTTTGGGATCAAATTCAAATTTCTTTGTTTGACACTTAAAATTCTATAATCTCTCTCCCCTCTTCCTTTCCAGTCAGACTGACTTCATTGCTGTTTCTCATATAGGACCCATTATGTCCTACCCATGTACTTTGGCTGCCCTGGATCCCAGAACGTCTTCTTTGGTAGGTAGAGGACTGGCCCCAGAGCAGGAATATCTGGGTTCAAGTCTTGACTCTGGCTCTTCTTGCCTGCGTAACCCTGCACCAGTCACTTAATGTGTTCAGTGCTTCCAGCAACTCTTATAGACTGGAAATTGTAGAGTAAGTGGCAACCTGCACTGGGAAATGCTGTCTCCTCATCTGGGAACTCTTTAGATCAATGAAATCATAGGTTTAGCCTTCACTGCTCTGTTAGTGGTGCTCTCCCTCCTCCTAGATCTCTCTCACACACCTCCCTAACACTTGGGGACTGGATCTCCCTTCTCTCTCCCCACATCTTTTTCCTGAGGCCCTTCCTACCATCCCTTTGGGTTCCCTGGGGACAGGAAGGGACACTGAGGATGGCAGAGGTGTCTCCCCATTCCTAGACACCCATTCTGGGCTGTGGCCACTCACAGTTTGTGGGATTTGGTTCCCTGGGAGCTGGGAGGCTGTGCTCGTCAGTTGTCTAGGAATGGGCTGAGAGGACACACAGTCCTCCCCATGCCAGTCCAATCAATCCCTCCCAAGTCTTCTTGCGACCTCCCCTTTTCTTGGTTCCCTACAGACCCATCTTCTTCTGGGTAAGCAAGAGTAAGAGCAGGGAAGGAGAGGCATCTTTCACCTATCCTGAGGCTATTAGGACCTACCTGCCCAGAATTTCCCCAGTAATTCTGGGACACAATTCTCCATCTCTCTGGGACAGCTAGAAGCATTGAGAAAGGGAAAGGGGCCAGGCTGGAGATGTCTCACCTGTGACCCTAGGAACCAGGGGGTTGCTGGAAGCTGACTACACATAGGGAAAGTCATTATGAAAAGCATGACACTTCCTAATGGGCAGCTGGTTCAGCCACGATGGAGAAGTTGGCCGGAGTCCTCCATTCATAACAAGGTGTCTCCTTGTCTACTTGATCCTTAGACATCATGAAGCCAGCCAGGCCATATAGGGACCGACAGTGAGAGTCACCATCTCCACTGGAGCCATTGCAGAGCTGAGCATGGACAATAGGATGGGTTTGTCATACTGGCCTGAGGGACAAGGAGACCCTGGTATTACAGGAGAGCACCCCTATCCTGTGCCTCGGTCAGAGCTCAAAGGAATAGCTGTATCATGTGAGGGCTCTGGAATGATAACCATGAACCGTAGAGAACTTTCTTCCTATGTGGCTTTCTTTTCTGATCAATCAGAAAATATAATTAGCTTAAAGTAAATTCAATGATTGAAATGACACACTAAGGAAAATTGCTGATGGGGTAGGAGGAAGAGAGAGAAATCCCCTCCTCTCTTGCTGCATTCTTTAAAAGGCACAAAAGAAAACCCAGAAGCTGAACGATTCCTCTAAAGTTCTCTCTTCTTGACTCAGCTCCACCTCAAGATTGCTAGTAAGATTGGTGCTTTCATTTTTAAATTTATCTGACTATTCCCATCCTGGGTTATGTCCATGTCTCTGTCAAGTCTCGGTTTACTTTCCTGAGCTTTTCATATGTGAATTGTCATTTAAAGACTCACCCTTTAACTGGTGTAAATTTGCCAGTAATATTTTGAAAACCCTAGAATCTTAGTCAATTGAAGGACTCATTTGATAAGGGATCCGCAGATGAATATCATTGCTTCATTTATATATGTACGTGTTGTTTCCCAGTTAGACGTATTAGAATAGAAGAATATAAAGTCTTTGAGGGCAAAGCCTTTATTATTTTGGTTTTTGTATATACTGCTCTTTTGGTATTAGATATTTTTTTCAGAAATGGGCAGGAAAAATTTATTTGAGGGTGAAACACTGATAAAAATCAATCAGTGAGGAAATGGTACATCAGATAAGTGCTTGTGAAGAGACCCAAACTGATGTCAAAGATAGCTGCGATGCATTATGTTCAGGCAGATAGTTTATTACTATTTTTAAAAATTTGAAAGTTTATAGCAATGAAATTCTGTTTGGGGACTAGCTAGGGGCTGTGGGACATGGATCAAAAGATTTGGGGTCATATGATATGAAGATGGATGTTTGAGCTTATCACAGGGTAGAGTTGTCTTACTAAACACAAGGAGATTCTGCTTTGAGCCAGAAAAAGCCAGAGACAGAAGTCAAAGAAAGCAACAAGAACATGTGCTTACAGAAGCCAGAATAGGGAAAGAAAAAAATAGCAACTGAAAGAGTGGATTAGATAGAGGTTCTTCGTTTGCTTTGTTGGGAGCTATGTAAATTGGAAACGAGCCATTAAACACTTCATCTCCTGGCTTCTTTGGCTTCCTTTAAGGTTCATTTGAAATCCCATTTTCAGAAAGAAACCTTTCCTGATCTTTCTTAAGGCTAATGCCTTCCCTCTGAGGTTATCTCGGTTACCTTGTTTATATCTTGTTGGCATATCTTGATGGGGGTACAGCTTCTAGGAGAAATATAGAAGTAATCCTGAGGTCCCCTGACCTTAGAGTGCTATCGTTCTATCAATTTGTCTGTCAATGATTCTAAAGTCTTCTGACCTTAGGACAGTCCTACAAACATTGCTGACTGTCAGATAGACAATCTCCTAGTCAGTGATAACCAAGTTCCTGAGAAAATAGTGAATAAACCCCTTCTCAAACCTACTTGTAAGTTATAAAATTAGTAAAAAAAAAAAAAAAAAAAAAAAAGGAACATGAAGCTCTGGTCTCTCTAACTTTATCTCATATATATATATATATATATGTACATATCTATATATATATGTGTGTATATATATGTATACATATATATATATGTATGTATTCTCTCTCTCTCTCTCTCTCTCTCTCTCTCTCTCTCTCTCTCTCTCTCTCTCTCTCTCTCTCTCGGCTAAAATCCTTTCAAACTTACCCTGCTTCAATTGGAGTTACAATTACAATAAGCTTTGTCCCTTGACTTGGAGATGGGTTCAAGCCTACAGATTCTTTTGAGACAACTTGTGACACTGGTCTGTGACCCCAATCTTTGAGGTCTCCTTTGAACCTCAACAGTCTCTCCCATCAGATTGTGAATTTTTGAAGTGTTGAGGCTGTTTTTGTCTTTCTTTGTATCCTCAGCACTTGGCACAGTTTCTAGTAAATGCTAGTTGATTAATTTGATTTCATTGCAAATTGGTTGATTAGAGGAAGGTTATATTGCTCTTTGTCACCAATTATGGTTTGAGATAGGGAAAACCCTGTAAAGATTCCTATATTGCCACTCACTACTCTCTCTAGCTTCAGAGAAGGAGAAGAAAAAGGGAGGCACAGGTTTTTCAGCTGTTTTGCTGTGCTGATTAGCTAAACATTGTTTGGGGCTGCTGGGTGAAGCAAGCAGAAGGCTGTGGTGTGAAAAGTAGACTGGATTTATCAGCCCTTCTGTGTTTCCTTTCTTTAATCAAGCAATCTTGCAAGATCTGATGGGACTGGAAGTCTGCTCTGGCCACAGTGGCGTTATCTCTTAACAGCTGCTGCAGCAGATGTGGTGACTCCACTATCATAATAACACTGACGCACGACAGGGGAAGTGTTGGCGTTGGAGGGAGACCTATGGCAAAGAAGGCTGCAGCTTGGGTGTTCTGATGGCAGATTGGTGGCAGGAGTTGGCTAAGCCAAGGTGAACCTTGAAATGATTAAATTGAAACTGTTATGAGCCAGAACTCTGAAAGAAGGATTCTTACAAGATGTTAAGTCAGTGGAATTGATAAAGACAGTGGTTATCTAGTTTAGCTTGGTTCTTAATAGTTCTCTAGGTCAGTACATGTACTTAGTACTTAATATAGTTCCACAAAATTCACAACTATGATAAAGTAATTAGAATAGAGCATATAAGCTGGGGCAAACTCAGCCAGAGTCAGAACCAGAGAAGACAAAGGACTGGAGGTAGGAGAGATAGATTCATTCCATCATCCATCTTTGTGGTGGCTGGAGGCTGAAGCACAAGCCCAGGGACTCAGAGAGCCAGTTTCATTCACTTCATCTCACACCACCATGGTGGCAGGCTCTCCTCCTTCACTTCTCCACTGAAACCAAGACTCCAGAAAGCCTTTAAAAAAGCTAACTGGGCCCCAGGCAAGGAAACTAGATTGTGAAGGAGATAATAAAGGATTTGGACGTTAGCACCTGGCTATTCTTGTGGTGATTGATACACTGAAAAGAAGGCTGGTACCAAGACCTCCAGAAAACCAACAAAAACATTACAATCTGGCACCCAATGCGGGGCTAAGGACCTACATCTGTGACCCAGAAATTAGGGTAAATACAAAAACAGACAAGAAGGAAACTTTGTTAAGAGCTAAAGTAGTGTTTCAGCTGAAATGGGACAAATGTTTAGAAAGGAGTCTTTTCCACCTCAAGGAAAATGTGTCGAAAGCTTAGTTAAACTCATAAAAACCCAAGGTTTGATTGTAACTTAGGAGCAGATCGTTGAACTTTTAGAAACATTACAATACACATCTCCTTGGTTCTCAAAGGAAAAAGAATTAGATCCAGATGAATGGAAATTAATAGGAGAGCAACTATGTGAATACTAAAATGATAATGGCCCTGATTCAATTCCTAAAGAAACACTTTATACATATAACTTAATAAAATTGGCTTTAAGAAATTATATAAGTATTAGAATAAGAAAAAAGAAGAAAGAACAGGAGGGGGAGGATACTGACAAACTAGGTGAAACGTATGAAGAATTAGACAAGAATGGAGTTAAGTACAATTCTGATGAAATTAAGGAGTGTGGTACGTCACATGAAACAATTTTGGATGCTTCTTGGGGGGGGGCAACTGCTCTTTAAATTTTTTTTAAAATTATTTATTGTTTTAACTAACTAATTTTAATTTGTTCAATGAACACAACCAGTAGTTCTCAGACCTATAGGTGAATTAGAGGGGTGTCTATGTCAAGCAGATGAAAACTTCCCCCAGGAGGATGGGTACATGAGAACGATTTATTCCCAAACACATGAAGACACCTGAAGCAGGCACCAGGAGCACTTAGAACTGTAAGACATCAAAGATGTCAAGGTCATCCTGGACCATCATCTGTTAACCTCATTTTTGTCTAGGCACTCATTTACTCTAGAAGGTAGAATATGACTGACAATTTTTACAATTTTACATCACTTAAATCTACTCCATGCAAGGAAAGACATCACCTGGTGATGTCCTTTTGACAAATGAAAGACAAATAATAATTTTTCCCTTCCACTTCCTGTCCTACATTTAAGGAAGCCCCTCCCATTTTTGTAAAAATATGCATAATTAAGCAACAGAAATTTGTATGCTGATCATGACCCCAAACTATTTATAAAGTTCATTTCCTCTCCTGAATCTATTTCCTCTCTGTTAGAAAGAGGATAACATACTTCACATTTGGAATTGGGTTGATTATTGTATAGTATTGTATTAGTTCTTAAGTTTTTCAAAGTCATTTGTCTTTACAAAGTTGTTGTTATTGTATAAATTGTTCTCTTGGTTCTGCTCTCTTTTCTTAGCATCAGGTTAAGGTGTTTTGATGAAACAGACATCCATTGTTTCTTAGCACAATAAGGTACTGTTCAACCATTCCCCGACTGATGGCCACTTCTTTGGTTTCCAGGTTTTTCCCTCTACAAAAAGAGTTTTTAGAAATATGTTTATATAAAAATCTTGAACTTCTTAGATTTCTTTGAGGATATAGGCAATTAATGGTATTGGTGGGTCTGTATAAACTGGGTACAGTTTAGTAAATTTGGGGGCATGGATCCAAACGCTTTGCAGAATGAAATAACCCATGTACAGATTCTGAAAGAGTGAATTAATGTTCCTGTTTTCCTTACCTGGTCAACTTCACTAATGTGATGAGGTAGACCCTTAGAATTGTTTTAATTTGCATTTCTTTCATGATTGGTGATTGGGAGAATTTTTCAAATGGCTATTGATAACTTGGATTTCTTTCTTTAAAAACTGGCCATTCATAGCCTTTGATAATTTGTTAATTGGAGAATGGCTCTTATTCTTATAAATTTTAATCAAAAATTCACAAATCTTGAAAATGAGACTTTTATCAGAGAAGATACAAAAAATTCCTTTTTTCCCTTCCAATTTTGTTTGTGAAACTGATTTTGTTTGTGAAAAAACTTAATTAACTGTATATAATAAAAGTTGTCCATTTTATCTCCTGTGAATCTTTGTCTTTCTCGTTTGGTCATAAATGCTGCTTCCATCAGAAAACTGACATATATTTTTCTCATGCTCTTCTAATTTGCTTATGATGTCACCACATATGTCCAAATTATATATCTATTTGCAACTTCTCAGTGTGTTGTGTGAAATGCCTACTTTCTATCAGATTGTTTTCTAGTTTTCCCAGTTCTTGTTGAATACAAATTTTTACTCTACCATTTGAAAAATTCTCCCAATCACCAATCATGAAAGAAATGCAAATTAAAACAATTCTAAGGGTCTACCTCATCACATTAGTGAAGTTGACCAGGTAAGGATTTTGGGGGTTATCAAATTCTATGGTACTTGTAGCTTTCTTCTTTTGTATATCCCACTGACTGAACTATTTATTGATCAGTGTGTATGGGAATAACCCAGAGCCCAGTAATGTGATCTATGACTCCACAGAAAAGCATAAGTGTAAGCTACCTTGAATAAATGAAAAGAGCAAAAGAAGCTCCAACTATTCTATGGGATCACTTGCACAGGACCTAGACTACCTGTAGCACCCTGCTTTAATTATTAAATGCACAATCGTCTGCAAGCAAAAAATCATGTACCAGCACTTCTTCCATTTTCGTTTTGGCTTGTAATTTTTTCAAGTTAAAGAATTTACCAACAGTGCAGTAGCTGACCTTGATGCCATGTATGTCCTCATTGAAGATGTTTGACAACATGCAAAACATCATGCTAAAAAGCACAGGAGCAAGTACACAGTCTTGTTTCACTCTATTGGTGACTGGGAAAGCTCAAGAGCACCGTCCATTGTCCAAAACCGGGGCAAGCAGGCCATCATGAAACTGATGAATTTCTCTGGGCAGCCAAATTTTGATGTAATTTTCCATAAACCCTCATGACTGATAGTATCACAGGCTTAGATCAGATCTACAAATCTTATATACAGACCTCAGTCTGCTTCTGGTATTTTTCCTGGAACTGTCAGGCAATAAACATCATATTGACCATTCCTTGGCCCTTCTGAAGCCACACTGGCTCTCAGGTAGACGACCTTCTTCCAGGTGTAGGATCAGCCTATTAAGGAGGTCTCTGGCAAGAATCTTGCCAGCAATGACTAACAGAGAAACCCTCCCTATGCTTGTCACAGGACAATCTATTCCTTTTAGCTTTATATTGATGGACAATGAAGGCATCTTTGAACTCCTGGGGTATAACCTCTTGGGTTATATAATCTAGAAATTTTCAGTTGGCTTTTATATAAGCGATGGACTCTCAATTATGTCAGCTGGAATAGAATCAGCACCAGGTCCTTTGCCACATGAAAGTAGGCTAATGGCCTTCAAAAGGTCTTCTCTAGTTGGAACTTCAGCTAGGGAGTGACTGATTTCAACTGGAGGTAAACAGTTAGTAGCTTCAGCATTGATTGATGACAGTCTATTGAAAACATTATGAAAGTGTTCAGTAGATCTTTCTAGGATCATGTTCTTGTCACTAATCAATGTAGTTCCAGCAGCATTGAGTAGTTAAGATGCACCATAGGTCTTTGGCCATAATAACTTTTAATACGTCATAAGAATGCTTTGGATTGGTACTATTAGCATAAAACTGAATTTCATCTGTGTGAAGACCTGGATACCTTAGAATCGGCTAGAGTCAGGATAAGAAAAAGTCCTTGATCTTTATTCTTGGTCTTTAGGGGTAGAAGTGAAGGGAATGGACACAGGATCTTCACGACCTTCTTTCTCCTCATCTACCACCAAAAATGACTCTGGCTTGTGTTACTTCACCCTCTAATCCCTCCCACAATAAAGATCAAACCAGCACAGAATAGGGGGAAGGGCTATTTTCCAAGCATATGCTAATAGAGTATTGTCCAACTGGTAATTAGCCATAAGTGCTCGATTGTCCAAGCCCAGTGCATCAACCTTTGCACATCTGTCTTCTTACTGATCCAAGAATCCTGCATTTCTCTAAGTTTCAATTGTACTTTACTCTTGATGGAACTGAATGCAACCTTCTTAGACATGGATGAATTATCCTGCTGATACACCCTGTGGAGTTCTCATTTTTCACTTAATAGCTTCTGAATTTCCTCATCATTTTTGTCAAACCAATCTTGATATTTGCATATTTTTTGATCTTGTGAGCAAATGAAGTGCTATAAATTGCTGAAAGCTGCCTACTTCTTTTCTGTTACATTGTTGCCAACTGTATGTTGACTCAATTTACCTCCAAGTTAGCAACAAACTATCTCCTATCTAATAATAAACCATTCCCCTTCTAATCTGTTGGCATTAATTCGTTTTTTTTTTTTTTTTTGCTTTGTGCTCACTGCTTTTGTTGGATGCAAATATTCAGCTTGGAGAGGACAAGTTTATGATCAGTCCAACCCTCTGCATGACACATTGCCTTGGTCACTCTCACATCCTGTTTGTCTCTTCTTCTTACAATTACACAGTCTGTTAAATGTCAGCATTTGCAGCGAGGGTGCATCCATGATGCTTCAGATAAATGGAATACAGTGTTGGTGATGAGAAGATGATGAGATGCATAAATGTTCAGCAGTAAGTGAACATTGCTGGGCTGGTTCCAATTCCTTTCCTCCTGATGACTTCCTGCCACATCTGGTAGTCTGAACCTAGACTAGCATTAACATTTCCCTGAATTAGGAGCTTGTCCTCTTTTGTCACATTGATGATAAGGGACTCCAGATCTTGATAAAATTTTTCTTTGAGCCCATGGGGTTTCATCATGGTGGGAGCATAGGCGCTGAAGACAGTGACATGGCATTTTCCTGCAAGTAGCAATTGTATTGTCATGAGCCTGTTATTTACTCCTTTTGTGAGCTTGTTTACTAGATTAGTTTTGATTGTAAAAACTTTACCACCTTCACGATTCTCCTTTTCCCCATGGCAACGTGTATTCAGCTCCTATTTCAGTAAGCTGGTTATTTGCCAATCTTGTTTCACTCAAGGGTACTATTTACATGTGATACCTGTTGAGTTCTCTCAGAACAGGAGCTGTTCACTTTTAAGTCTACTGGATTTTGGGTTGTCTATAAATATGTAGACATTCTATGTACCAATGGTGAGTGGAATCAATTTTGCAGAAGTTTGTGTACATGTTTTGATCCAGGGTAGAATCCCAATCTGCTGTGGTAATCAGTTCTTTTTTTTTTTTATAGCTTTTTATCGACAAAACACGTGTGGGTAATTTTTCAACACTGACCCTTGCAAAAACTTCTGTTCCGACTTTTCCCTTCTTTCCCTCCAATCCCTCCCCTAAATGGCAGACAGTCCCATTCATATTAAACATGTTAAAGTATATGTTAAACACAATGTATGTATACATATTTGTACAGTTATCTTGTTGCACGAGAAATATCGGATTTAGAAAGAAGACAATAACCTGGGAAGAAAAACAAAAATGCAATCAAACAACAACAGAAAGAGTGCAAATGCTATGTTGGGGCATGGTAATCAGCTCTAATTAGTCTAAAAGATATGATCATCAGTATCTCAAACGTTGTTTAAAGCTGCCCAGAGGTTTGGGGATAGACAATGGAGGCTGATAAAGAGTTCCATTCTCACAATTACTCTATACAAACAGTCCGGAAATTGATTATGCCTGATGATAGCCAGCTGGGCTTCTTTCTGACAGAGGAAGAAAGTTAAGTCCACATCATATGGAAATGCCCATATCTACTATTATTTGTCAAGTTCAGAACAAGAAAGGAAATTATATAGAGAAAAAAAAATCTTGTTGAACTTAAATAAGATCTTGATCTCTTTCTCCTTACCCTAAACCCTTGGCCCTTTACAAAATAACTTATCCTTCATAGTTTAGAATTTATTTTTTAAAAATCATTTCTAAGAATTTTTAATATGTCAAGAACATATGAACCTCCACAGAAAAATCCCAAATCTGAAAGTAAAAGTGCAGTAGAGACTGGTTTATTGTTGTTCAGTTTTCAGTCTTATCTGTAACGTTCTGGAGGTCCTGGACCAGCCTTCATTTCAGCAGAGTAATCACCATGAGAACAGTCAGGGTTAAAGTCCAAAAGTCTTTATTGTCTCCTTCACGTCTGTCTCCTTGCCTGCGGCCTAAGCCAGCTTTCTGGAGGCCCTTCGGACAGGCCTTGGTCTCAGTGGGGGAAGCAGGAGAGCCACCAGGAGCCTGATCAAAGATGGAACGTCTCTCTGAAATTGGAGTTCCAGCCTCCAGTCCTCTGTCTTCTCCGAATCTGTCTCTGAGTCTATTCGATCCTCCCTCTAGGTCTGACTCTGTCCTCTTAAATACTCTATTACAATTAAATCCATTCATCATACTGAGTATAAACCAATCATTGTATCACTAGGAAACCATTATTTGTTGTAAGATTAATTCAATCATACTGAACTAGAGAACGATTAATCCCCATGCTAAACTAGATACTCATTGTCTTATCAATTCCACTCTGTGACCCCATTCAGGGTTTTCTTGGCAAAGATATTGAAATAGCTTGTCATTTCCTTCTCCAACTCATTTTACAGAGGAGGAAACTAAGACAAACAGGATGAAGTGACATGTCCAGAGTTATACAGCTAATAAATATCTGAAGTGAGATTTGAACTCAGGAAGATGAGTCTTTCTGATTCCAGACCCAGTACTCTGTGCACTGAGATTCCCCTAGATGTCCCTAGAATACATTTATTGCAAGAAATTGGAATTAAGACTAGGAAAAAATTCTGCCTCTGCCACTAAGTATCTGCATATTTTCCTAAGCAATCTTAAATCTGACACAGTTAAAAACCTTTGCCTTAGAAACACTCTCTTTTTTGATGCTCATTTTCCTTGATGTACTGCTTTGCCTTAGAGTATAAGTACTTTGAGACAAGGACAAGTTTTCTCTTTTTTGGACTTAGGTCCTCAGGCCTTAGCTTGGTTCATGGTACTTAGGAGATTTGCTACAAACAACCCTCTGGCCATGCTTGGAGTTCCAAAGACGGAGAGGATCTGCATCCTTTGCCATGTAGGTGGAGGTAACCTCTTCTGAAGGGTCTCATAGTCAGAAAGACTTTGGCTTTAAAACTGGCAAGCCTGGGACAATCTTCCTCGGTCCTGTCGTGGCCAGAGGGCCATAGTCTGAAGGAATATCTAGGGATATGATGCTCTTTTAGGGTTAGCTCCTCCCATCAAATAATCATTACACAAAAAATTGTTCCGACTAATGACCAAATGCATTTGTCTAAATAATAAACAGAAACTGGGGGAATTGTATAGATTAGAGTAGATAATAGAATACTCCAGAATGAATGAGCTCAATATAAAAATAACTATAAGGCTTATACTCCCGAGAGCCTTAAAAAACAGTCTCATAGGGACCCATAGATACGAAAACATAGCTGCTCTTTTGTCAAAACAAACAACCTAGAGGCTAAGGGGATGCCCATAAATTAAAGAAGGACTGAATAAGTTACACTATGTGAATAGTATGGAATACTATTGTGCGGCTGAGTAATGTCAAAGGGGATAGTTTCAGAGAAACCTGGGAAGACTTGTTTGAACCAATGCAAAGTGAAGGGAGCAGAAGCAGGAGAACAAATTATTCAGTGGCAACAACATGGTAAAAACTAACAACTCAGAAAGCGTTAGGAACTCTGAACAGTACACTGATTAATTCCAAATCCAGAAGACTGATAATGAAATACGCTGCCCCCCTCCTAACAGAGGTGTGATGGACCCAGGGTACAAAATGAGACATGGGAGGGATTATGGGAATTTGGTGCAATAAGAGAGGAAATTCACTGACTCGTATTCCCCCTCAAAATAACTTAAAACAACAACACAAATTGAATTTTAGAGTGGCAGAAATAATAAAAAGTCAGGGTAAAGCATTCGTTCAGGCTAAGACAAGTTGGGAAGACATTAGGAAAGAACTGACCTACCCAGATGATGGTCTAGTGGGGGGCAAAGTGCAGATACCATTGAGACAACAAACAAGCAAGACTTGGGGCAGCTGAGATAAGAATCTTCTTTTATTTAAAGTTAACAAGATTTCCCCTCTCTTTTTCATTTCCTTTTTATTGTTCCGAAACAGCAGCAGAAGTAGGTTCTTCCATATACAAAGGCCAGAAAAAGGGCATTGCACGTGAAATTAAATAAAAACTATTCAAGGGAAGTGAGATGTAAGTTATATGCTTTGGAATAAAAGAATGAGCCAAGTTCATGAATAATTACATGAATTTCCTTAGGAGGCTATCTAGCTAGTGTCAATAAATAAATCGAGAACAGAAAACAGGGATAAGTAAACTGCAGTTTATTTATTCACTTAAGAGTTGAACCCATCCCTACCAGCACTAGATAGATGTGTGTGTGTGTGTGTGTGTGTATGTGTGTGTGTGAGAGACAGACAGAGAGAGAGAAAGAGAGAGAAAGAGAGAGAGAGAGAGAGAGAGACGACAGACAAAGAGACAGACACAAAGAAAACAATACTTCCTTTATTGGTCAATCAATAAGCATTTATAAATAAAATTAAAGGTAAGAAAAACATTGAATTAATAAATGAAACTAGAATCTGTTTTTTTTGGGGGGAACCCCAATAAAATAGACAATCTATAGTAATATGATTTAAAAAGAGAGAGACAAAGAAAGAATGAAGCATATATTTTGGGGGTTTGACCAATGTGGAGATTTGTTTTGCTTGACTATGCGTATTTGTCAAAAAAGGGTTTTCTTCCTTCTTCCTTCCTTCTTTCCTTCCTTCCAAATACATTTTTGTTAATTAAAAAAATAAAAGAAAAAAGTTCTCTTTGAGAACAAGATAAAATCTCATCTCAACCAAGGAGAGCATTTCTTATTGGGAAAGTCCACTTTCAGCAATTCTACAATTCCTGGGTTATAGGTACTGGGAATCAAAAGACATGTTAGGAGCCATGTTTCACTCTAGTCTTGTTTCTTCCTTGGTTTTTGTCAAATTCTCTCTGTCTTCTGCCTCTGTGTGAGTATGTGTCTCTCTCTGTCTCTCTGTCTGGTTTCTTTATCTGCCTCTCCTTGTCTTTCTTTGTCTCTGTTTCTCTCTGTATGTTTCTGTCTCTTTGTCTCTGCCTCTCTCCCTGTGTCTCTCTGTTTCTGTCTCTGTCTCCATCTCTCTTTGTCTCTGTTTCTCTCTGTATATTTCTGTCTCTGCCTCTCTCCCTATGTCTCTCTGTTTCTGTCTCTGTCTCCATCTCTCTTTGTCTCTGTTTCTCTGTGTACATTTCTGTCTCTCTGTCCCTGCCTCTCTCCCTGTGTCTCTCTGTTTCTGTCTCTGTCTCCATCTCTCTTTGTCTCTGTTTCTCTGTGTACATTTCTGTCTCTTTCTGCCTCTCTCCCTGTGTCTCTCTGTTTCTGTCTCTGTCTCCATCTCTTTGTCTCTGTCTCTCCGTCTCTCCATCCTTCCTCTCTCTTCTTTGGGTCTTTGCTCTGGCGAGTTTATTGACACATGACATTGAGGGTTCATCAGACTTTCAGCCAACGAGAGTCACACTCCCTCGTGCCTACAATATGCTTCATTATTCCCTCGGGGCCCATCCTCGGACCTGAAAGTCTTACTTAAGTATTTAACATGCGCTTGATAATCGAGTGAAGCAGGTTGTCCCGGCCCAGGACAGCGGAAGACGCTGCTAAGACGTGCCGGACTTGCTCTCTTTATGTTTCAGGGAACGCGCTGCCACCCTATGCCATGGAGAAGGGCTGGATCCTTTCCAGGCCTGGAGTCTGTCCCAGGATCTCCTGATGGCAGTTGACAACAGGGCCAATTACTAATCACTGTTAAGCATCTCCTGTGTTCTAGGCATTGAAGCAAACCTAGCTACAAATCCGCAGCCTTAGCGCCTGGGCGGGGAACCCGGCCTTTTTAGTGGAGGCAATTCCTGCTTCTCCCGAGTGCGAGTGCCGGGACCAAGACCGGCCCTCCCTCCGCAGGGACTGTGCAGCCCGGCTCCCGGAAGCTGAGCCAGACGCAGGACGCTGCCTGGCTCTGGCTCATGCTGTGGATCAACCTCCCTTCTAGTCTCGCCCCCCATCACCCCGAGCCTGCCCTCCCTCATTAGAGAAGGGGGCAATAGAGGACGTTGCTTCCCATGGTGATCGGCCTGCTGTATCTCAGGTTAAAGTAGGTCCTCGCCACACCTTCCCTCCCTCCCACACCCCACGGCCCCTAATTCAGCTCCTTCCACGCTCTGGAGATTCTTCTCAGAATCTCTTCCCCAGATTTCCCCATTCACATCCCAGGAGGTGAAACTGGATCTTCAATATACAGGAAAGACAGAGACAGAAAAAGGGAGGGGGAGGGAGAGGGGTGCAAGGGGAAGGGATAAGAGAGTGGGGGAGGGGCAGAGTAAGGAGAGGGAGGAGGGGGGAGAAATAAATGAGACACACCGAGGGGAAAGAGGAGTGCCCCCTTTCTGCCCAGGGAATGAAAGTCCCCTTCCTCCCCTTCCCACTCGGGCAGGAACTGTCCAGGGCCTGTGGGGTGAGCACCGGTCCCAGGCGCCTAGGTCATTTCCTCCCCTGATTCTGGTCCAGCACAGGCACCTTCCCTGCTCTTCCCTCTCCTCCCAAAGGGCAGTGCTGTGGGCACATTGGGGGCCTTTATTTGGGGGAGTTGAAGGAGAGGATGCTGGGATTCAAGGGGGCAGGAGACGACAGGAGAAGACAGGTAGTGACTTTGAATAAAAGAAGCGAGGGGGTCCCCAGGAAATAAAAGAAGGGGAGCATGTGGAGCCTTTGCAGGAGGATCTTGGAGGAGGATGCCTGGATACGTGGGTCTGGGGGAGCTGAGTTTGTCTCTTAAACTCATCAGTTCTTTCATCAGCTGGCAGGTGCCTGGGCTGGCTGGCTCTGGGGGTCTTGGGGAGGGTGAATTCTGAATTCTTTAGCTCACTAGGATAGACGCTCCCCATCCAGTCTCACAGGCGGCGGGCACTTCTCAGGTTCATGGCAGGCCTCCCCACCCCCACCCCAGCCCCAGCTGCCACCTCCCCTTCTCACCCTCAGCCGTGAGGCTCACTGGCCCCCAGAGGAAGCGCAGCCCCTGAGGGGATCCCTCTGGATAGGCGGGAATCTGCCCACCATGGACACTTGCAGGGAGAGGGGGGCAGAGGGAGCAGTGGGGAAAGGCCCAGATTTGCTTCTTTTTCCTGGGCTGCCTCGGGGGGTGGGACAGTATCAGCCCCCCCCCCCCCCAATTCCTACAGAGGGATATTACTGTTGAAGCTGGCTACAGGGGCGTGGTCCTTCCTCCTTTGTAAGGGAGAACCAGGAGCTTCCCTGTGTTCAAAGGGTGAGGAATCTCTGGGGTCCCGGGCAGCCCCTTCCTCTCCCTGAGCCTTCCCCCCCCACTTACACAGGCGTGTCTGACTGCGTGCTGGGGAGCGCCCCGGCTGGGGACTTACTGGAAGGCAGCGGGCCGTGGGGGCCGGAGGACACCCGGGGCAGGGGACGCAGAGGCCCTGGACCCCTCCTCAGTGCCCTCAGTTCCTCCCTCTCCTGACTGCACAGTGAGCCCGTGTGAGTCCCTGGGGATGGGGGGAGGGCCTGTGTCACCCTGGAAAGGAGGGAGGCAGGAGATGTGGCATCGGGAACAACACAGGCCGTGGGGCAGTGGCCAGGGCCCTGGGCCTGCAGTCAGCGGCACGAGCCTGGCGAGCTGCTTCCCCTCTGCCTGCCTCAGTTTTCTCATCTGTAGAATGAACCGGAGAAGGAGATGGGCAAAGTCCTCCAGCCTCTTGGCCAAGGAAACTCGGGTGGGGGTCACAAAGACATGACTGACCACGTGAGCAGCCGCAGCAGCCACTGCCTTTATTGGTCTCAGCTCATTTCCCGTTCATCACATTTATAATCTCCTTTGAGCTGCCGGTATTCCAGGCCATCTCTGGGGGAGCAGCTCCCAGCCCCTGCCCCGCGGAGTTTTCCCTTAAAAGGAACTGGAACCACACCGGAGAGCTAACTGGCCCAGGGGCCTCAGCCTCCTGCTCGGGAGGAGCCCCAGCCCTTAGCCCGGGGCCTGGCATACAGCAGGTGCTTAATGAGTGCCGCTTGGCTGGCTGACCCGGCCCAAGGAGGATCTGGGTGCCCTTTCCTCCCGCTGAGCTTCTATGGCCAAAGGAACTTCCTTCCTTTAGCTTCTCCTCCTGAAACATGGGGTGGGCTGACGGGCCTGGCAGGGACTGGACGGACGGAGAGACCATTGGACGGAAGCAGGGCCCGTGATCCAGGTCGGGGGAAGCGAAGCGGGGGCGGCCGGACCTCTGGCCTTCTGGCGGCGAGGTCGGGGGCCAGGCGCTAAAACGCGGCACGCTGCGGACTTCTGGGCCTGATTCTCCTTGGGACAGGGGAGCATTTCTGGAAGTTCCCCGAAGCCGAGGCTGGGGCTCGTGGGCTCAGGCTAGCTCAGCGGGTGCCGGGGGAGAGTGGAGCAAGCTCTGCCCTCCTCCTTGGCCTCTCAGTCACTGGATGACCGGTGAGGAGCGAGGGGATGTCCAAGCAAGGTCCTGGTTGGGTCCACGGGCATCATCAGGCTATAGGTCACTTCCTGGAGGTCTCCGGCCTGCAGAGAGAGAGAGGGGATGAGCCGGGAGCCCGTGGGGGTGGGGCGGCGGGTGATGGCTACAGAGCCTGGACACGATAGACGTGTGGCTCGCTCCTGGGGCCAGAAGGGGAACCCTGGGGGTCTCCGGGAGAGCAGACACTGCTCAGCGTTTCTTTTAGGAAAGGATAGCGCTTAGTACAGTGCCTTGTACCCAGTAGGTGCTTAATCATTGTGGAAACGAACCGAGGAACTCACAGCTGGCTTCTCGGGTCTGTTCTGTCTGCTGTTCTTCATGGCTGTGTCTGCAGGTGAGAGGAGAGGGATCAGGATCCCGGCTGCCCGGCACTTCCCCCCCGGATTTGCCTGGCACTGGACCTAGCCTTCCCCTCTCTTACTTACACAAGATCGGTTCCTGCGTGGCCTCCGCTGGGCTAGAGCTGTGGAAGAAAATGGGCTGATGAGGACAAAGGAGGGAGAAAGGGACGGGGGGAGAACGGGGGTCTCCGGGCCCCTACCTCTGCGGGCTCTCGTTGTCTTCCACCTCATTGCCCCGGGTCTCTGCAAGGAGAGGCCGGAGGGTCTTGGTCGTCCTGTTCCATCAGTCCTGGTCACCCCCTCCTCCGGCCCAGCCCCAGCCCCCAGGACTCACTGAGTCGGACCCAATGCTGGCGATGGAAGGGGCAGAAGAGGAAGAGCAAGAGCAAGAGCAAGATGAGAAGGGAGACGCCCATCAGGATCCCTTCCTGGAGCCTCAGGAGCCCCGAGGGAGCTTCCGATGAAGAGGGAGGTGGGAGGGAGGCAGAGGTAGAGGCTTCTTGCTCCTTGGGGCCCTCAGCTGAGGGCGAGACAAAGATTGGCCCTTGGGGACCCACTCGCGCGGGGAAGGGAGACGCCGTGAGGGGACCGGCCCAGGCGGGTTTTCTCTCAATTTGGGGGAAGCTGCTAAAAACTTGAAATATCCCAAAGTGGAAGGGGCTGGCTGGAGTAAAGTGGGTCCCTGTGCCTGCTGGGAGTTTTCGATGGAGGCTAGAAATCATTTCCCGGGGAAAGCAGGGAGGATGGGGGAGGATGGGCCAGTCTGGCCAATGGCTGAAAGCCCTTTAAACTCTTTATTGTTGCTCAGTTGTTTTCAGTCATGTCTGACTCTTCATGCCCCATAAGGGGTTTTCACGGCAGAGACTCTGGAGCCATTTCCTTCCCCAAACCACTTTACAGATGAGGAAACTGAGGTAACCAGGGTGAGGGATGGGCCCAGGCACTCAGCTTTCCTGCCTCCGACCTGGTGCTCCATTCCCTTGGCAGCCCCTTTTCCACTCTGTTTTCGTGTCTCTGTGACCTGCCCATCGGAGGCCCCCTTCTGAGGGCGCCTCTCCCACTTGGGTTACCCCCTTGTGGACCTGGAGGCGGGCGGGGCTGAGGGGGGCTCTGAGGGGGCGGCATGTGGAGGGAGGGGGGAGGCCCCCTTCTGAGGGCGCCTCTCCCACTTGGGTTACCCCCTTGTGGACATGGAGGTGGGTGGGGCTGGGGAAGTGGGCGGGGCTGAGGGGGCTCTGAGGGAGGGGTGGGGAGGTGGGGAAGGCTGAGGGGGCTCTGAGGGAGGGGTGGGAGGCCTGCTGGCGGGGGAGGGAAAAGTGGGCAGTGGCCCCTCCCAGCCAGCCCCGCCTCCGTCCTTCCGTCCCAGGAATCCAAGGTTTCCGAGTCACTCACCCGCTTGGTCGTCCGGAGCTCCGGGTCTCGGAGAGGTTTCTGGGCGCGAGAACAAGAGAGGGCTCAGGAGAGGGCAGAGAGTGCCGGGGAGAGTGCCCTGTGCTGGCAGCCCTTGAGGCTCCCCCTGCCCCCCAAAGCTGCTGTGTGACTTTGGGTAAGTGTCTTTCCCTTCCTGGGCCTCACTTAGACTTGATGAGGTCCTAGACAGCGCGACAAAGAAGCAGACTCGGGGACCTAGGGGTGGGGGGAGGGGAGGGGACTTGTCCAGGGTCACACAGCTAGGAAGTGTCTGAGGCAGGGTCTGAACTTAAACTTGGCTCCAGGTCCAGAATTCCTTCTTGCTCCTCACGAGCCCCTCCGCGCTTATTCTGTACCTCAAATCCCTTTTCCGGCTCCGTTTTCTTGTTCAAGTTTTGGGTGCAGGAGACGGTCCTTCTGGCAGGAGAGGGGCCCAGAGCAGCCCCTCCCCCCTTCTCTCTATGAGCTTGACCCCACGATCAGCCTCAGGCTCCCCTTCCCTTCTGCTAGCCACCCCCAGCCCCCTCAGCCTGGCCAGCCCCTCCCTCAGCCCTGCCAGCCTCTCCCTCAGCCCGGCCAGCCCCTCCCTCAGCCTGGCCAGCCCCTCCCTCAGCCCGGCTAGCCCCTCCCTCAGCCCGGCCAGCCCCTCCCTCAGCACCCCCCCTGGGAAGGGTCTTCAGGACTCCTTGCCTGCAGGGCTCCCCGTCCCCTTCTCCAGCTTGGCTTCCGACCCCCTCGTGTGACTAAAACAGAATCTGCCCCTGTCCCCTGGCTCTTGTTTGCCCCCCGAGGGTCTCTGCTCACCGGCCCTCACTGGGGCCTCGCGGCGCGGGGTCCCCCGGTGCCTTCCCTTCTTGACTGGGCCCCCTCCCTCCGCCCCTCAGGCCTGCTGGGACGGTCTCCGGCTCCCGGCCTGCACCTCGCACAGGGGATGCCCGGGGCCGGGAGGAAAGGGGCGGGGGAGGCCGCCTTACCCCCGACGCTGAGCTTCAGGGGGTCGCTGGGGGTCGACCAGAGGTGGGGGCAGCCGCTGGAGAAGCTGTAGCACCGGTAGGTGCCCGCCTGACCGGGGGCCGCCGGGATGAGGAAGTCGGCCCGGGATGTCCATTCGAAGCTGGTGGCGTTGCCGGCCACGCCATCCTTGTACAGGGCAAAGCGGTCCGACCCGGCCTTGGCCCGACACCGGAGGGTCACGTCCTCCCCGCTGGCCACCGAGGGGCCGGCTGGGCCGACAGGCTCGGTTTCTCGTGTATCCCTGGGAGCGAAGGAAAGCCCCGGATCAAGGGGGCTGTGCTCCTCCCACCCCCGCTGGGACCTGAACTAGGGGAGGAGGGGGCAGGACAACGGCTGGAATCCTGGAGCCCTGAAGGGAGGAGTCGGAAGGGCCCCAAGGGGCCCCCAGCAAAGGTAAGGAGGGTCCCCCTCCTGGGGCCTGGCTCAGGACAGAGCCTGGGGGAGGGGGAGGAAACAGTGTTTTTGTCAGGCCTACTCTGGGCTACGCACTTTTATAATTCTTATTCCATTTGATTTACTGTCCTTGTGTTACAGATGAGGAAACTGAGGCAACAGCAGTTCCCAGGATCACCCAGGGAGTGAGTCTCTGAGACAGCATCAGAGCTCGGGTCCTCCTGGCTTCAGGCCCAGCAGTTATACACGGAGCTCCGAGCTGCTACCTAGCTTCCAGACATCCCTCCTCCCCAGGGAACCCAGAAGCTAGGACCTCAGTTTCCCCCTCTATCAAATGGGCCCCCCACCAGTTCCGATTCTGACTTTGGGCTAGCTCTGTGAAGAGGAGGAAGGTCTGGCTGGGCTGGGGTGGGGGCCCTGGGGAGGGGGCTCCAAGAAGACAGGGTGTGGTCCGAGCAGACAAGGGCCCCGGGCCTGGCTGGGGTCCCCCCTCACCCGTCAGCACCAGGTCCAGCGGGTGGCTGCTTTGGAACCCGCCCGGATAGTAGCAGTGGTACTGTCCCGCGTCCTCCTTCGTGGCCGGCCAGAGCAGGAACTTGCCGTGCCCACTGGGCCAGATCGGGTCACTGCAGTTACAGCTCCGGGGGGTTCTCAGGCAGTACCGCTTTGTCCCGGCACCGCCCCGGCACCAAAGGGTCACGTTCGTTCCCACGGGGATGAAGGGGCTGGGCTCAGCCCAGAGGGAGGGTCTGCTGAAAGTGCCTGGAAGAGGAGGAGGACCAGAGCTCCGGGGGGGTGCCCCCTCTCCCTGCTGCCCTGTGACCCCTCTACCCCTGCCCCTTCTAACCACCTCATCAGCTTGTCCCAGACCCTCCGTCCTTGGTTCCCTGGGGCTGCTGGGAGGGCTGTGCTAGGAGAGAAGAGGAGCAAGGAAGGGCAGAGGCCAAGGGGATGTTCCCTCTCCCTGCTGCCCTGTGACCCCCCTCTAACCACCTCATCAGCTTGTCCCAGACCCTCCATCCTTGGTTCCCTGGGGCTGCTGGGAGGACCGTGCCAGGAGGAGAAGAGGAGCAAGGAGGGGCAGAAGCAGGAGGATGTTCCCTCTTCCTGCTGCCCATGACCCCCCCACACCCCTTCTAGCTGCCTCATCAGCTTGTCCCAGACCCTCTGTCCTTGGTTCTCTGGGGCTGGTGATGATAGGAGGAGAAGAGAAGGAAGGAGGAGCAGAAGCGGGGGATGTACTCACCTTTGTCTCCCGTCCCCATGCCCAGACACAACCCTGTGAGAAAGGACCATTAGCCCCAGAGCTCACATCCTCCCCATCAGCCCCCCCCCCCACCCAGGGCAGGAGGCCTTGGGGACTAGAGCCAGAAGGGAGACTGGGCACCCGGAGTTCTACCTTCACATCCTAATTCTGTCCCCAACTTCCAGGGAGAGCTCAAGCTGATCACTTATCCTATTTGCTCCTCTTGAAAATGGGTGTGTGGGTGTTAGGGGGTTGGGGTGCTTCTCTCTAAGGGGGCTCCCAGCTGTGAAAGCCCCCTCTCCCTAGGACTCACCCAGGCTCAGCACGACAGAGAGTGTGGGGGCCATGATGGCTCCTGGTGTGTGTGAGAAGGTAGACGAACAGACAGATGGTCAGATGGATGGACGAATGGACGAATGGACCAACGGCTAACAGAAGATACAGGATGTGGCGTTCTGAGCCCCACTCTGAATTTTCCTGTCACTCAGCCTCACTGTAGGGGGAAATAACACCCCCATCAATGTGGTTTCCGGAGGAGACCCAGGCCGAAGTCCAACCAGAGACCAGCAACAAGATGACAAGGCCTAAGGGGCCCAGCCCCGATGGGACGTCAGTGAGCCTCAGGTCACGGGCAGATACTACTGTGTGACCTTGGCTCGCCGCTTGAGCCTCAGTCTCCTCCATTGTACGGTGGGAAAGGTTGTCTAGGGTTCCATGATTCTCAACCTGGAAGGAAGGAGCCTAGCAGAACTAAGCCTCAAATGAGTAATTCTCAAAGCATCTTGAATGTTTATAATGTCTTAGTATTCAACAAATTACTGGGATAAAAACTAGTTATTTGACAAAAATTGCTGACAAAATAGTATGGGAGAAATTAAATTTCATCTAATGCATAAAACCTTATACCAAAATAATTCCCACATGGATATGTGTCCTTAAATCATTAAATCATTAAAAATAAAAAAATAAAAACCATCAGATTTATAAGAGAAAAATTCAGGACCAAAGAAAGGCTAAAGAGTCATAGAAAAGAAAATAGATAATTTTAATTACATAATACTTTACATTTATATGTCAGCAAATCTAATCAAGCTAAGATTATAAGAGAAAGAAATTACAGGGGAAAAAACAAATCTTTACAACAAGTTTCCCTAATGAAGATCTAATTTTCAAGATTTGTAAGGGTTGATTCAAATATATAAGAATAAAAGTCATTCTCCAATTGCTAAATTATCTCATGATAGGAAGAGATATTTCTCAGAGGAATAAATCCAAACTACAGCTATGACAAAAACAAAACAAAAACAACAAAACAAAAAAACAACAAAAAACCCAATGCTCCCAATCACTATTCATTAAAGAAATCCAAATAAAAGAAATTTTGAGATCCCACCTCATCCCTATCAAATTGGCAAAGATAACCAAAAAAGAAAATGAAAAATGTTGGAGGGATTGTGGGAAAAACAGGCATATCAATAGAAATGTAAATAGATATGACGACTCCGTAAATCAGTTTGGAATTATCCATAAAAAGTTAATAAACAATGCATAACTTTTGACCCAGATCTACCTAATAGAGATGTTTAAAATGGAAAAAGTTTCGATGTTTCCAAAAAAAAAAAATTATGACAGTTCTCTGTGTGCAGCTGAAAACTTTTAAGTGCCCCTCTTTTTCTTTTTTTGGGGTGGTAGCGATGATCATTATTGCTACTCCTCTAAATCTTTGATGTTGATAAAAAAAGAAAGATTTTAAAACCAATTGTTACAAATAACTATTGATGGAGCTGTGAGTTGGCTCAATTTTTTGGACTTGTAAATTGGAACGATGCCCCCAACATCACTAAACCGCGCTTGCCCTTCGATCCAAGTGATAGCATCACTATTTGGCCTATACCACAAGGGATCAAAGATGAAAGAAAAATATTTATGTGTTTTACACATTCTGTTTAAATGCCCTCTCCTCTATTTTCCCCTGACTCTAACATAAGCTTCTTGAAAAAGAGACTGTTTTGGTTCTGAATTGGTATCTCTAGTACTTAGCACCCTCCCTGAAGCTAGTAAAGTTCTTACAGAATCCTTACTGGATTGGCTTGGCTCACAAAAGCTGGGAGTTAGTAATGTTAAAGATTTTAGAGCTTAAGAAGGATGAGGGTTCAGAAAAAGTCATCATATTTGTTCGTTAGGAGTGTGGGTTTGGAGGGAAGCCAGCTCATAAGAGAATGAGAATTGTGTAGGAGGTCAGGAAGTAGAGGAAGTATTTCAGCATTAGCAAGATTCTGGGTTCTTGTTGATCCTTTATTTTGCTGTTGATGAAATCTTCCTATAGAGGAGGTAAGCATCCCTCCATCAGTCCATCTGAACCTCATCATAGGTCTGGGCCTTTCCCATGAGTTTGATCTTTAAAAGGGAAAACTACAGCCAAACAAATGGATGGGAAGAATTAGAGCTGAAAGAAAGAGATTCAGTAGAGAGTTGGTTCATTATCAGGAAAACTATTACTACAATCAACCATATCAATAACAAAACCAAAAGAAATCATATGATAATCGCAATCAATGCAGAAAAAGCTTTTGACAAAATATAGTACCCATTCTTATTAAAAACACGAGACAGCATGGGTTAAAGGGAGCTTTCCTTAAAATAATAAACAGTATCTCTCTAAAACCAACAACAAGTATTATCGGTAATGGAGAGAAGCAGGATGGATTCCCAAAAAGAACAGGGGTGAAACAAGGATGCCCATTATTACTATTGTTATTCAACATTGTACTAGAAATGTTGGCTTTACCAATAAGAAAAGAAAAAGAAATTAAAAGAAGAGAGAATGAGGAAATAAAACTATCACTCTTTGCAGAGAATATGATAATGTTCTTAGAGAATCCTAGAAAATCATCCAAAAACCTACTTGAAACAAGCCTTGCTTTAGCAAAGTTGCAGGATATAAAATAAACCAACACAAATCATCAATGTTTCTATATAGTAGTGATGAAACTCATCAGCAAGAGATAGAAAAATAAATTTCAGTTAAAATGATTGTAGATAAAATAAAATATTTGGGGGTCTACTTGCTAAGATAAACCCAAGAACTATATGAACACAATTACCAAACATTTCTCACACAAATAAAGTCAGATCTAAACAATTGGAGAAAAATATCAATTGCTCATGGGTAAGCTGAGCTAATATAATAAAAATGACAACTCTTCCTAAATTGGGCTACTTGGTTCTATGCTCTATCCAATGTGCCACTTAACTGTGTCCCCAATGGGGATCATTGAGGTTCTGAATCAGCCTAGAGGGAGGGTCTGGGGAAGGTTCTAAGAAAAGAGTTTCAGGAGGTAGTTATTCACAAAAATCTCTCTGGACCTCTCTTACAACTCCTCTGTAAATCACTTCCATCACCTCAATCTGACCTTCAATATTCCTTTCCAGGTGCCCTGAAAAAGAAAAAAAAAATGGATGGGAAAGAAGGAAGATTGCTCGGTTATAGCTATTTTGTGCTTCCTTTTCCTAGATATTGACTCTTTTTCATGTTTTTTTTTTGCAAAGCTCTCATTTCTTTTCACATTTTGTCTTCTCTCTTATTTGATTTTTCAAGTCCTTTTTTAGCTCTTCCAACAGAACTTTTGGGGCTTAACATCAATTGGGCAGAATAAGACTTCATATGTAGGCATTTTAACACTGTTGTATTCTTCTGAGTTAATGTTTTGACCTTGACTATTGCCATAGTAGTTTTTATAGTCAGAGCTTTTTTTGTTTTTGCTTGTTACTCATTTTCTAGTCTATTTTATAACTTTTAAAGCTGGGCTCTGCTTCTCAAAATAGCTATAACAGAGTAGCCATAGAGAAGGGGAAATGATAGCAATAGCTGAGAGATGCCTACAAACCCTCAGTAAATAAAAATTCAAGAAAAGATGAGGTCTATATTTGGAAATATATTCCCCAATTCCCAAGTTTAGGCAATAAACAGGAGAAACCAGAGGGCCTCACATGGGCAAGCCCACAGATGTTACTTCCAGATGTTACTGAGACTCCAGTGGAATGAATAGTGGGCCATGCCTCTGGATGGGCATGCCTTCACATGCAAGAAAGTTAGTGTGAGTGTAGCATATAAGGAAAAACAGAAATTGGGGGAGAAGGATGAAGGGGAAAGATTGGGTGAAAATTAAAGCTGGTGAAACAGAAGTGATTTTGGACACAAAGAGGAAAAAATAGATGTAAGGAGATAGAGTCAAGATGGCAGAGTAAAATCAAGAAGTTCATTGAATTATTCCCAGTTTCCCTTGAAACAACATTAAATCAAGTCTCTAAATGAATTCTGAAGTGACAGAACCCATGAAAACATGTGGTGAAATAATTTCCCAATTCAAGATAACTTAGAAAAAGTGAAGGAGGTATCTGTCCTACTTGGGTAAAAGAGAAGTACAGTACAGCTCAGGTAGTGTCCAGGCAAACCTGCAGGAGATTTTAGCTACAGTACAGATCAGCAACTGAAGCTTCTGGTCCTGGCTCAGCAGGCCAGCAGCACAGAAAACCAGCTGTGAAACTTTCAACTCCAAATTAGCTAGCAAACTGCAAGACCAGAACCCTTGGAACAATAGGAGTGACTAGGTCTCACTTCCCCCCAGCACAGTGAGCAAGCCATAAGTCCTTGAAAACTCATAATCCAATGACCAAACTCCTTAATCCCCAGTGCAAGAAACTTGGGACACTGATCCTTGTTGTCTAGGAGCAGAGCTCAACTTTAAAAGTCACCAAATAGGTTGGAAAATTAGCCAAAAAAAATAGCCTTAACCATAGAAAGCTATTGTAATAGGCAAGCTCAAAACAAAAACTCAAAAGAGGACAAAAATATTAAAATGTCTACATGTGAAATCTCAAAGAGCAATATGAATTGGTCTTAAGCACCAAAAGTTCTCTTGGGAGAAGAACTCAAAAAGGATTTGAAAAATCAAATAAAAGGGATAGAAAAAAATGTGAAAAGAAATGTGAGCTTTGTAATAAATCATGAAAAAGGAGTCAATAGCTTGGAAAAGGAAGCACAAAAATTGCCTGAAGAAAACAATTCCTAAAAAAATAGAATTGGCCAAATGAGGAAAAGAATCCACTGGAAAAACAATTCCTTAAAAGGTAGGATGGGCTAAATGCAAAAGGGGTTATAAAAGCTCACTGAAGAAAATAATTCCTTAAAAATTAGAATTGGAAAAATGGAAACTAGTGACTTTATGAAACATAAAGAATCAGGCAAATGAAATCAAAAGAATGAAAAATCCATTGGAAAAACAATTGACCTGAAAAATAGATCTAGGAGAAATAATTTAAAAATTATTGGACTAGATGAAAGCCACAATAAAAAAAATAGATCCTGGATAGCTTCTTTTAAGACATTATCAAGGAAAACTGCCCTTATATCTTGAAATCAGAGGGTAAAATAGGCATTGAAAGAATCCACCAATCACCTCCTGAGACATCCCAAAATGAAAACTCCAAGGAATATTATAGTCAAATTCCAGAACTAACAGGTCAAGGAGAAAATATTGCTAGCAGCCAGAAAGAAATATCAAGGAGCTACAGTCTGGATTACATAAGATTTAACAATTTCTCTACATTAAAGGATTGGAGAGCTTTGAATATGATATTCCAGAAGGCAAAGGAATTTGGATTACAACCAAGACTTAACTATCAAGCAAAATTGAGCATAATCTCTCAAGGGAAAATGGATAACTAATGAAATAGGGAACTTTAAATACCTTCCTAATAGAAAGACCAGAGCTAAACAAAAAATTTGATCTCCAAATACAAGATTCAAGAGAAACATAAAAAGATAAACAGGAAAGAAAAAAAAAAAACCACATGTAATTAAATAAGGTTACACCCGTACATGGGAAGATGATACTTGTAGCTCTTAAGAATTATATTTTTATTAGGGCAGTTAGAAGGACTATACATAGACAGAAGGTGTGAGTATAAGTTGACTCTGATGCAATGGAATTTTTAAAAAGGGATGAAAAAAGGGTTGTACTGGAAAAGAGGAAAGGGGGAGGAAGAATAAGGTAAATTATGTCACATAAAGAGGTACAAAAGACCTATTACAATAGAGAGAAAGAAGAGAGGGGGATAAACCTTATTTCTATCAGATTTGGCTCAAAGAGGGAATAACCTATATACAATGGGTATAGAAATCTATTTTACTCTAATAGGATATAGGAAAGATGAAGGAAAAGAAAAATGATTTGCTCAAAGAAAAGAAGGCAGATTGAAGGAGGGGGTGCTCAGAAGTAAAACACTGATAAAAAGGGACAGAATGAAGGGAGATAGAGGAAAAAGTATAAACGGGGGAAATAATGTTAAGGGAAGTAAATATGTAATGTAAGTGGAATGAACTGTCCCATGAAACAGAAGTGGATATTATCCTATATTGTTTACAAGAAATATATTTGAAGCAGAGATATAGAAAGTAGAGGATAAAGGCTGGGACAGAATATATTATGTTTTATTTGAATTTTTTAAAAAAGCAGTAGTAGAAATCATGATCTCAGACAAAGTGAAAGCAAAAATAGATCTCATTAAAATAGACAAGGAAGGAACTTACATCTTGCTCAATGGTACCATAGAAAATGAAGTAATACCGGTACTAAACACATATGCACCAAGTGGGGTAGCATCCAAATTTCTAAAAAAGAAATTGAAGAAGATACAGAAGGAAACAGATCATACAATTGTTCTAGTGGGGACCTCAATCTCCCCCTCCCTTCAGAACTAAATAAATTTAACCAAAAATAAGCAAGAAAGAAGTTAAGGAAATGGAAAAGCTTGATATCATAGACTTCTGGAAAAAATGGCTGAGAATAAAAAGGAATATTACTTTTTCTCATCAGTACATGAAAGCTATACAAAAACTGACCATGTATCAGGACACAACTACCTCATAAACAAATGCAGAAATATTAAAAAAAAACCACCCTTTTCAGATCATGACAATAAAAATACATGTAACAAAAAGCCATAGAAAGATAGACTAAAGGAAAATTAAACATTTTAAAGAATGACTGGACAGATAACAAGTCATAGAAATAATAACAAAAAAATTAATGAGGAATCATATCAAGACTTACAGGGTGCAGTCAAAGCAATACATAGGGGAAATTCTATATCTCTAAATGCTTATATAAATAAAATAGAGAAAGAACAGATGAATGAATTGGGCATGCAACTAAAAGAATGCCTAAAAAAAGAATAAATTAAAAATACCCAATTGAACACCAAATTAGAAATCTTGAAAATCAAAAAAGAGATTATAATAAAATTGAAAATAAGAAAACAATTGAATTAATAAATAAAACTAAGAACTCATTTTATGAAAAAAATAGATAAGCTTTTGTTTAATTTTATTTAAAAAAAATAAAAAGAGAAACCAAATTAACAGTATCAAAAATGAAAACAATGAATTAATTACCAATGAAGAGGAAATTAAGGCAATAATTAGAAACTATTTTTCCCAACTGTATGCCAAGGAATCTGGCAACCTAAGTAAAATGTATAAATATTTACAAAAACATAAATTGACCAGATTAACAGTAGAGGAAATAAAATACTTAAATAACCCCACTTTAGAAAAAGAAGTTGGACATAGCATCAGTGAACTCCCTCAGGAAAAAATAATTCCCAGGACCATATAGATGTACTAGTGAATTCTACCAAATATTTAAAGAACAATTATTATTATTATTATTTGTTGTTGGTAGTGGTGTTGAGGCAATTAGGGTTAAGTGTGCCCAGGGTCACACAGCAGGAAAATATTAAGTATCCAGATTTGAACTCAACTCCTTCTGACTTCAAGGCTAGTGCTACAGCCACTGTGCCATCTAGCTGCTCCAGAACAATTAATTTTTAAAATTAAAAATTATTTATATAAATTATTTGGAAAAATAGGCAAAGATGGGATTCTACCAATTCCTTTTCTGACATAAATATGATGCTGATACCAAACCAGGAAGAACCAAAAGAGAAGAAAAATTATAAACCAAATTCCTAATGAATTTGTTACAAAATTTTAAAATAAGATATTAACAAAGAGATTATAGCAATTTATCATGAGAATAATACATTATGACCAGGTGCGATTTATAACAGAAATGCAGACCTGGTTCAATATTAGAAAAATCATCAGCATACTTGATTATATAAACAAAAAACCAACTGAAATCACTACTATCTCAGGAGATTTAGAAAAAGCTTTTGCCAAAATACAGCATCTGTTTCTATTAAAAACTCTAGAGAATATAGGAATAAATGGAGTTTTTCTTAAAATGTTAAGTCATATGTATCTAAAACCATCAGCAAGCATTTATAATGGGGATAAGCTAGAAGTTTTCCCAATAAGCTCAGGGGTGAAACAAGGATGTCTTTTATCTCCTCTATTAAATGTTCATGTAGTACTAGAAAATTTAGTTTAATCAATAAGAGAAGAAAAACAAGTTGAAGGAATTACACTAAGCAATGAGGAAACGAAACTGTTACTCTTTGCATGTGATATAATAGCATACTTAGAGAATTAACTAAAAAACTACTTCAAATAATTAACAACTTTAGCAAAGTGGCAAGATAAAAAAAAGTCCACATAAATCATTAACATTTCTATATGCTACCAACAAAGCCCAGTGGAAAGAGATAGAAAGAGAAGTCCCATTTAAAATAACTACAGATAACATAATATATTTTGGGTATTTATCTGCCAAGGCAAATTCAGGAACTGTATGAACATAATTGCAAAATATTTCACACAAATAAAGTCAGATCTAAACAGTTGAAAAAATATCAACTGCTCATGGATAGGCTGAGCTAATATGATAAAAATGATTAATTTACTTATTCAGTACCATGCAAATCCAACTACCAAAGAATATTTTATAGAATTAGAAAAAATAAAAACTAAATTCATCTGGGAGAACAAAAGATCAAGATTATCAAAAGAATTAATGAAAAAAAAACCTGCAAAGGAAATGGCCTAACCTTACCAGAGCTAAAACTATATTATAAACAAGCAATCATCAAAGATATTTGGTACATCAAAGGTATTTGGTAAAAATAGAGTGGTAGATTAGCAGAATAGATTAAGTACATAAAACACAGTAGTAAATGACTATAGTAATCTACTGTTTGATAAACCTAAAATAAATACTCTAGGTTTTGAATTAAGAACTCACTATTTAACAAAAACTGAGAAAATGGAAAATAGTATGGCAGAAACTAGGTATAGATCAGCATCTCACATAATATACCAAGATAAGCTTAAAATGAGTATGCGATTTAGACATAAAGGATGATGCCATAAACAAATTAGGAGACCGAAAAATAGCTTGCCTTCCATTTCTCTGGAGAAGGGAAGAATTTGTGACTCAAAAGATGAAGAGCAATTTGAAATGCAAATGGACACTTTAGATTACATTAAATTAAAAGATTTTTGTATAAAATTTGTATAAATATGTACATAAGTATGTAATTTGTATTAAAAAAACTAATGCAATCAAGATTAGATACTGTTAGAATCCTTACAAGCTGTTAAGTCATTAGAATTGATAGAGACAATAATTATTTAATTTAGCATGGTTCAGTATGATTGATGTGATCTTACAAGGAGATGTTATGGGCCAGAACTTGAAACAAAGTACTAAGTGGAACTGATAGAAACAATGCTTGTGTTCACACCTTTAGAGAGCACATATAAGCAAGAAGCTCCCAGGGCCAAGGGGCACTCTGGGACAGACACAGGAGCACTCTGGGAGATTGAGAGTCAGAAGTCCTCTCTCGGAGGCAAATAGATTCATTCCAACTTTCACCTTGGTGCTGGCTGGAGATATTTGGAAAAAGAGAAGCTGAAGCTGGCAGAGCACTCGGGGAGGAAGCCCACAAGCCCACTCTCGGAAGTGGAGTCAGATTCATTCCAACTTTCACCTGGGTGCTGGCTGGAGACATTCGGAGTTGAGCTAGAGGCAAAAGACTAGCAACAAGAGCTCTTGGAACCAGGAAAACTGAGGCCTCTAAGAAAGCTACCCAGGCCCAAGGAAGGAGAAAATAAACGTTTGGATTTTATCAGCTGGCTGCATTTGGGGTGATTATTACTCAGAGCTGAAACTAAACCTGCCTCCAGAGAACCCCCCCAAGAAATCTGCTCCCAGAGAACCATTATATTTTAAAGAAAAGAAAACCACAAGATACAAATCAGAAAGCTGGGGGAAAATTTTACAAGTGTTTCTATTTCCCATATATAGAGAGATCTGCATCAAATTTATAAGAATATGTTGATAAATGATCAAAGGATATGAACAAGCACTTTTCAGATGAAGAAATTAAAGCCATCTACAGTCATATAGAAATCTCTCTAAATCATTATTGACTGGAGAAATCCAAATTAAAATGACTGTGAGGTACTATTTAACACCATCAAATGGGCTAATATAACAGAAAATGATAAATGAAGAAGATGTGGGGAAATTGGGACACTCATGTATCATTGGTAGTATTGTGAACTAATTCAATCATGCTAGAGAATAATTAAAATTATATCCACGAGACACCCAAACTGTCTTTTGACCCAGTAAGATCACGAGGTATATATCCCAAAGAAATCATAAAAAAGGGAAAAGGATTTACAAGTACAAAATTATTTAGAGCAACATTTTTGTGTGTATGGTGGCAAAGAATTAGAAATTGAGGACATGTCCATCAATTGGAAAATGGTTGAACAAGTTGTGGTATATGGATGTGATGGAATACTATTGTGCTCTAAGAAATGATGAGCAGGCAGATTTCAGAAAAACCTGAACTCACTGAAGTGAGCAGAATGAGGAGAACATTGTATACAGTAATAGTAACATTGTGCAATGATTGACTGATGGACTCAGCTCTTCTCAGCAATATAATGATCCAAGACAACTCGAAAAGACTTTTGATGGAGAATGCTTTTCACATCCCGAGAAAGAAGTAAGAACTGATGGAGTCTGAATGCAGATTCTTTGGCTTGTGTGTGATTTTTCTTTTGTTCTGTTTCTTTTTTCAGAACATGACTAATGTGGAAATTTTTGGCATGACTGCACATGCATAACTTATATCAGATTGCTTACTGTCTTGGGGAGGGGAGACGGAAGGGAGTTTTGGAACCCAAAACTTGTTTAAAAAAAAAGTAAAAAGCGAAGATTGAAAACTATCTTTACATGTACTTGGAAAAATAAAATATTATTTATGTAAAAATAAAGACAAGGAAACAGAAAAAGAAAACAAGTAGATAAAGAGCTGGTGAAACAGATGATTGGTCTGGCTTAGTAACATAATGGAGTGGATATAGAAGTACCTTCTGTTACCTATACACTTGCTAGAACTTTCTTTTCCTTCTGCAAAAACCAAATGGAATAAGGGCTCAGAGCTCATTTACATAAGATTCCTTTTTTTGAAAGGTATTAATTGATCAAGTGTCCGCTACTGCCTAAGTGGTAGAGTTGTGGAAATTTTGAGAAAGGAGACCTCTTGGCCTTCTGCTTCAAGAGAGAAGACATATGTTTCCAGATTCTCTTCAGGTCTCAAATGGAGAGATGTTGTGATATGGGAGCCACCTACCAGTGGCTGCTGGAGGTCTAACTCAGACCTGTAGAATGGATCTCTTCATGTGAAAGGAGGAGGATGATGATGATACAAGGAGACTGACAGGCAGTTGCATTCTCTGATCTCCAGATTGAGAGGCTGTTGCATTCTCTGACCTCTCTCCTCTTCCCTCTGCCTCCAATTTATCTCATTCCCAGTCCCAGTAGTCTGTGAAGGCTACTTTTCAACTCCTTCAAATTTATGATTCACAGCTTTGGAGGATCTTGGAGAACTGACTTCCCCTTCACCTAGGCATGGTCCTTAATAGAGAGAAATTCTCTTGAAAAAAGTGATCATCTCCTTATCTCAATTTTATTACACTTTTCAAGAATTTTCCCTTGGGTAAGTGATTCTCTTATGGTTGAGGTTATCTGGTATGTATTTTCATCTGTATTCTTGCTTTTATTTCAATTTGCTATTGCCTTGGCTAAAAGGATGTATTTTCCATGTGCTACTCTATGTAACTGGCATTTGTTGAGAAGGGGTTAAGCCATATAGCTTTCCATGAAGAGGTAACTATCAGGAGTTCATTATCATTATTTCAGTAGTTCACTGTTATTATTTCAAAATTACTACTGATTTCCAAATTACTTTCTCTAGACTAACAATATTTGGTGGGGTGGGTGAATAGAGGTAATTTTAGTCTTAAACCTTTCTGTGAAGAGATAGAGTGGCTAGACACATGGTACCAATCCCTTGTTTCTCCTCTAGGTAAGAAGGAAAGCTTCCCTTGAAGGAGGGTGGTGGAGGAGACTCCAGAGATATTTATACATTTCTTTAGATAATACATTTCTAAACAGATTCGATGTGGAACGTAGAAACACACAATCCACAAATATACACACACATGCATGCAAACTATACTAATAACATCTTGACTAGTCTTAGTAATAATTTCATTGTTAAAAAGATATAAAAAGCGGGAAATTCTATTTTGGATTTGATTCTCACTAGCAGGGAGGAATTTGTTGTTGGAGTGGAAATTATGGGAACTTTGAGAAAGAGAGAAGAGTTGTGTGACTCACAAGAGAATCTTGTGAGGCTCAAATAAAATAATAGATATAAAAGCACTTTTAAATTTTAAAGTGACATTTAAATGTTTATGCTTCTTATTCTTTTCCTCCTCCTCCACCTCCATCTCCTCTTTCTTCCTCTCTTTCTCTTTCTTCTGCTGCTTCTCCTCCTCCTCCTCCTTCTCCTTCTTCTGTTCCTGTTTTCAAGGAACTCACAATCTAATGAAGGAGTCAATCTGTAAAAAAAAAAAAGTACAAACAAGTTATATATAGAATAAATTGTCTTATGAGCAGAGGGAGTGGGGTACAGAATGGTTGTATTCAAGTACTTTGTCATAAAGAGGAAGGGAAAGAGCATTCATTAAGTGCCTGGCCTTGTGATAAATGCTTTATATATGTTATTATCCCCACTCAACAACCGAAGAAACTGAGGCAGACAGTGGTTAGATGATTTACCCAGAGTCACACTACTAGTAAAAGTCTGAGGTTGGACCAGATTTATTCTGTTTGGCCCCACAAGACAAAACCAGGAACAATGAGTAAAAACCACAAAGAAGCTAATTTAGACCTGATGTCAGAAAAATAATTCTACTCAATTGGAGCTTCCCAAGATGGAATGGACTATCTTAAAAGATGGATGGTTCCCCAACCTTGGAAGTCTTCAAACAGAGGCTTCATTAGCACTTATCAGATTTATAAGACTGGGTTTCTCTCAGGAGTATGGATTATTTTAGAGAGCTACTGAAGTCCCTTCCACTCTTAGATTCTGTGATTCTATAGAGAGGGTTCAGGACGATTTGGAAGCAAGAATTGAACGTCTTAAATTTTGACACTATGACTCAGAGATATCCCCATCAGTGAGTACCCTAATTAGATATGGTTCCCCACATCCTTTCTCCTAATTAAATTTCTTAGAGGAGGGTGATAGAATTGGTCCAGAAACCAGGCCTAGGAGCTGGATTGAGAAAGGACAGTTAGAGATTAAGAACACAAGTCCTTTCCCAGCTGCTGCTCTCAGTTGTTGCATAACCTAAGACTATTAACTTCTCCTTTTGAGCCTCAGTTTCCTTCCCTATAAAATAGAGGATAAACAAGATTCCTTCTAGCCTTGATTTTGGGCCCCTCCTCCCTTTAGAACTCACCACAGGACAGTAGAACAGTATGCAGAGACACGGTGTTCCTTGCTGGTGAAAGAAAGGAAAGAAGAGGTGAGACCCAAGAAGTGCAGGAACAAGAAAGCCCTACTTCATGTTTCCTAATCCTTCAGGTCTTCTGCTGGGATAAACAGCTCCCTCCTCACAATGGTCCTGGGTTCAGAGGATGCATTATGGTACAGCTAATGGGGGTTTTAAGGAGTGGTGGATTCAGACAAAAATAAAGGCAGGAGACAAAGGCCAGTGCTAGGTAACTGACATTTTGGTAATAATCAGGCTACACTTGGTTAAACAGTTGGGAGAAAAGCTTCAATTGACATCAAGATGCCCCAGTTTTGGTTTAGCTCTGACCTTGCTTTGCTGTATCCTCTTGAATTAATCCCTAGATCAATCTGGGTCTCATTTTTCTATTCTCTACAACAGAAAGAAATGTTAAATCCCCTGGAAACCCTAGGCAACAATGATTTATTATTCTGATCCCCCAAACAAACCCTGCCCTACCCTGACTCTTAACTATAAACATAATCTCGCCTAAAGAGGTTTATCTTTATCTAGATGATTCAATTCAGTGCAGTGCAATTCAACTCAATAAGCATTTAAAAAATTGTTTACTAAGTGCTGAGAGGTGGGGTTTCTGTGCTATGGTTGTCAAAAAATTAAAAGGAAACCCAGTTTTGGTGTGTAGGGGGTGTGGGCATTTAGATACAGTTAGCTACGGTCCCAAAATAGATTTCTATACAGTTTTAGAAACACCCTCGAGAGCTTAAGTTTATTTTTTAAAATTTGTTTGGAACCATCTTTTATAATAAAGAAAAACATTAAATGAAAATGCTTGTAAAAGAAAAACTGATCTTTGACCAGTTAATTTCTGATTGTTAATGTAATAACTGAAAGCCAAGGGAAGACAACAGATTGTGAGACACTCATGTCTCACTGAGGTGTTGGTTAACTACACATATAGGATGCAGGTAGGACCATTTGCATTTTGGATCACCACTCTCTAAAGGCCTGGTTCTACTACCCTGCTATTTCCCGGAAGTATTAAGGTTTACAAACCCTTAATATAGGACAGGCTTATTTGAACGATAGAAATAATTAGGAGGGAGAGGGGAGAACAGAACTTTAAAAGATTTCCTTTTTTTCTCAAGGTCACTTGTCCCTAAAGTCATTTAATACTCACACAAAGGCCTCAGAGCAAGGCAGCATCAACACCTATTGAGGATTCTGAGGTGATGAAATAAGAAAGGAGATATCAGGCTCTCCAAAATCCTCCTACAAATAAGATAAACTATTGCCTCAAAGTGAACTTTGAGCAGCAAAAATAATTCAAAGTCACGGTAAAACAGTTGGTCTCCTAAGACAAATTGGGAGAACTTTAGGAAAGATCCATTCTGCAGAGGTGGAAGTTTGGTTAGACTGAAGTGGAAACGTCTCCAGGCAGACTCAATTGAATCATCAATAATAAGCCCTGGTGGCAGCTGGGTTTGGCAACAAGCTCAGCTGGACTATATATGAGTGGTGGACAGCTGAATAAGGGAAGACTAAATTACTTCCACTATTGTGGGATGTCAGGCACAATTGTTCTGATGGTCCTAGGCTGATGCTTTGGGTGAGGCACATGCTCAGCGAATGTGGTAGCAGAGGGGCAGGGACCTTGCTGGTGGTAACCACTTGCACGAAAGCAGAGTCCTGGTTTGGGTTCCAGGACAAAAGGGTGAGCTAAAGTTTGTAGCCACGAGAGGGACCACAGGAAGTATAAGCACTTGTGGTGACAGTAGGGATATGTGTCTTTGCTATAGCTCAGGGATGAGGTTTGTTCCCCAGACAGAGCTCAGAAAACAACAGGTACAAAGAACCTGAAGCCTGAAGTATCATCCCCCACACCTCAGGCCTAGAACCTGAAAAAAATTTTGGAAAAGCTTTAAAATGTATTTAAAATCAGAGAAGTTGAGAAAGAATTTGGGGGAAAAAAGCAATCTAAGAAAATCAAGAGTATTATGAAAAAAGTCAACTACTTAGAACAAAACAGTTGTCCAAAATCTAAATGAAGAAAGTAACTCCCTAAACACTAGAATTGGGGAAAAAATAAATATAAACATAAAGAAAAAAGTGAATTAAGCAACAGACACCAAGAAACACTAAGAAAAAAAAATTAAAAGAATGAAAAATGGGAGAATGTGAAACATCTCATTAGAAAAGCAATTGTTCTCTAGAAAGAGAGACAGTATAAGAATTTCTGAAAATTATTATTTTAAAGAATCTAGATATGGTATTTCAGAAGCTATTAAAGAAAATTATCTTAAAATTTTAGAATGAGAGAGTAAAATAGAAATAGGAAAAAAACATTAATCACTACCTAAAAGAAATCCCTAGATGAAAACTCAAAGGAACATCACAGTCAAATTTCAAGGCTCTGAAGTTAAAAAGAAAATAATACAAGCAACAAGAAAAAAAGCAATTTAAATACTGTGGAATTGCAGTCAAGATAATGGAAGATCTATAAGCATCTATATTAAAAGAGTAAAGGGCTTGGAACACCATATCTTGAAGAGCAAAGAGGCTGAGCTTGCATCCAAGAATAACTTATCCAGCAAAGTTGGATATAATCCTGAATGGGAAAAATTTTAAAAGGGCATATAACTAATTGAAAGACTTTTAAGTATTTGTGACAGAAAAACCAGAACTCAATGGAAAATTTGACATAAAAATATACGATGAACAAAATGTTAACATTAAAGACCAATTATAAGGTAAATCAATAAATTCAAACGGTTTACTTCTTTATATGGGAAAAATATTATGTATACTCTTAAGAGTATTATCACTACTTAGGTAGTTTGAAAAAACATATACATAAATAGAAGGCTTGGGTTGAGTTAAATATGATGAGATGATTCTAAAAAAATGAAACTGGGTAGGAGGAAGTAAAATGAAGCAATTATCTCATACAAATGAGGCATGAATGGAAGAATTGTTACAGTGGAATTAGGAGTGGAGCTGGTAGTGCTGGAGCCTTACTTTCATCAGAACTGGGTTAAAGAAGAAATGACACAACCATCTAGAAGGATATAAAAGTCTTCTAAATTTACAAGAAACAGGAGAGTGAGGGGACAGAATGAGGGAGGAACTTTTAGAAAGCTATGTAGATCAAGAAGTAGAAGAGAGATAGAGGATAAGGAAGAAATTCTTAAAGAGTGGGAATTAGAGAAGTAGGGGTTAAAAGTAGATCAGACTATTGAGAAAGGATAAAGAGTAAAGAAAAATAGAATGGAGGATATTAAATAACTAATAATTATAATTTTGAATGTCAATGGGATGAAAATAGCTACAAAACAGAAATAAGTAGGAAATCAGATTAAAAATCAGAATTTGACAATATGTTGTTTACAAGAAACACATTTTTAAAATGAGAGACATAAAATAAAAACAAAAACTAACACTTATTTCTGATCTGTATCTTGTCATTGGATTGTGTAGATATTGCCCAATAGGTTGACCCTCTTAGTTTGAGTTTGGGAATGCTCTAAAAAGAGTTGCTAAAAATATTTTTGTACATATGAATATGTTTCTTCTTTAATTTCTTTGGGTTTAGGTCAAAGGATATGCCTTTTTAAAGAAACATTTTGAGTGTAGTTCCCAAATGCTTTATAGAATAACTAGACCAATTCACAGCTCTACCAATAATGTCTCAGTATGCCTATTTTTCTGTAATGCCTTCAAAATTTGTCATTTTTCTCTTTTGTCACCTTTGCCAATACCAGAGTGTATAGTAGAATCTCAGATTTATTTTAATTTATCTTTCTCTAATTAATGATTTGAAGTGTTTTGTCACATGATTTTGAAAACTGCCTAATTGTATCTTTTGAACTTTTTCTTACAAATTTGAGAAAGATTTCCCCCAAAATTATTTTTCTTCCCTTCTAATTTTAACTGAATTAAATTGGTTTATGCAAAAGCTTTTCAATTTTATATACTCAAAACATATTTAAAATTCAAGGATAGGGTGAATAATTCTGGCTGCACTCAGTCATGACACATTGACTCATTGCTGACTCACTGTCATGTCCCTTTCTGTCCCTTGTTCAGTCATGAATTCTTTCACTATCTAGATGTCTGAAAGACAGTGTTTTTATTGATCTAATTTGTTTATGATGCCATATTTTATGTTTAAATCATGCATTTGTTTGGAGTACATCTTAGTATAAAGTATGGGATTTTGGTCTATACCTAGTTTCTTCCAGATTGCTTTCTAGTTTTCCTGGCAGTTTGTATTAAATAGTGAACTTCTGTACACTCTATACATAACCTTTTACAGTGATTAACATTCTAAAAAACCAGGATCAAATAATTTTAATAATTACTATTTTAAGGCATAGTTTTAAAGCTAGTGTTGATTTTTTTTTTACTCAGTTGTTTCATAATCATGTACAACTTGTCATGACTCCATTTGGGAGTTTTCTTGGCAAGAATAGTGGAATGGTTTGCCATTTTCTTCTCCGGTTCATTTTGCAGATAAAGAACTGAAAAGTAAGTGACTTACCTAGTCATACAACTGAGTGTTCCTGATTCCAAGGCCAGTGCTTTATCTACTGTATCATCTAACTGCCATCTTGGAGCTAATAGACCTTCTTTGCCACTTTTTTTTACATTATTATCCCTGAAAATTTTAACTTTTTGTTTCTCTTTATGAGTTTCATTATTATTTTTTTCTCACTCTATAAAATAATCCTTTGGTAGTTTGATTGATATAATGCTAAATATGTAATTTAACTTTAACATATAATATAATTTTAATCTTTAAAATATGCAATGTATTTTAATATAAAATTTAAATTTAATTTAAATATATTTTACATCTAAAATATGTAATATAATGTAAAATATATAATTTTAATCTAAAATAAATAAATTTAAATAGTATTGTTATTTTAATTATATTTTCTTGACCAACTCATAAACAACCTTTTTTTAATGATCAAATTTATATTTCTACAAAGAAATTTGTAGTTGAATTTATAGAATTGTGTGTGTGTGTGTATGTGTGTGTGTGTGTGTAAAATAGCTTCTCGGATTATTTTAAATGGAATTTCCTTTTCTAGATCTTCCTGGTAAATGTCATTGGTAATAAACAGAAATGATAATATGTGGATTTATTTTATATCCTGAATTTTTGCCAAATTTGTTGTCTCTTTAGAATTTTCCAAGGAAATTATTACATCATTTGCAAGAAAATCCAATAATTTAGGATTTATCCTGATACATAGTAGATGCTTAATAATGTTTATTAATCGATTATTTCCTTCTTGACTATGCTTATTCTTTCACTTTCTTTCTTGTTTTATTCATTTAGCTATCATTTTTAGGACTGTGTTAAATATTTTTTAAAATGGGAATTGGTATTGGATTTTTTTAAAAAGACTTTTCAATATCTAATGCTATAATCATATGTATGATTTATATTAACATGATTAACTATCTATTTATTATATGTAACTTGATTCAGGAGTCTCTAAGGTAATTTCTAGCATTGAGAGATTCCCTTTAATTTTAACTCTAATTTTCTTAAAGCTTTCTCGACTTTTCCTTCCCAGGATTCACCAAATCACCACAGGTTGATGACAGTGGAGAACATAGTGACTCCAGGTGCTGGAAAGAGCAAAGAGAGGTCACAGATCAGATCCCATCGGACAGAGAATCTCTTCTGATCATGTAGTTGTCAGCTCCCTAGACCAGTTCCTGGATACATAAAGTGTCTCCTGCTGGACAAATAACTAATACAAGATGGCATGGCTCATAAGATAGAAAAATCCTCTTCCTTCCAAGAAGTGAAGAGTGATTTCTTATTAAGAGCTTGAACCTTCTTTGAGGTAGCTAGTTGGCACAGTGGATAGAACACAGTCCTTGGAATCAGGAAGACTCATCTTTCTAAGTTCAAATCTGGTCACAAACACTTACCAGCCATGTATTCCTGGCCACATTATCTCAGTTTCCTCATCTATAAAATGAAATGGCAAACCCCTCCAGCATCTTTGCCAAGAAAAGCCAAAATGGGGTCTCACAGGATCAGATATGACAGAACAACATCAGTAAAGAGTCTTCCTTGATGGATGGCTCTTCTCCAGTGACACGGGCCATCCTGCTTCCTGACTCACAGAGAGTGCTTAAAACGTTCTTATTTGGTTTTTCTGGTGGTCTTTAGTGGTTTGGGGGAGCAGCCTTCGTTTCAGTAATCACCACAAGAGTAGCCAGGGGTTAAAGTCCAAATCCTTTATTATCTCTTTCAAAGTCTTGTCTCTTTTCCTAGGGCCCAGTTAGCTTTCTTAAAGGCTTTCCAGAGTCTTGGTTTCAGTGAAGAAGTGCAGGAGGACAGGCCAGCCATCAGGAGCCTGACCAAAGATGGAATTGAATTTCTCCCTGTGTCCCCCCTGGTTTATATACTCTACACTGAGTATAAGCCAATCATTATATCACTAGGAAACCATTATTTGTTGTAATATTAATTCAATCATACTGAACTAGAGAACTATTAATCACCATGTTAAACTAGATAACCGTTGTCTCATCAATTAGAGTCCTTGTTTCAAGTTCAGAGTTCTGGCCTGTAACGATGTTTCTTACTTCTGAAAGAGCAAGAGTTGTGATCTATCTTTTGATCATTTAACAGGGAGTTGTTCCCTAAGTCTACCCCCATTCACATCTTGTAAATTGCATACTTCTTGGCATTTTTGAGATTTTAGCACATCGTTTTCTCGGTGACCCACCCCCTATAGTCTATAATATCATTGTCCCTGCTTGGGAAAATCAATTGATCCAAAGATCCAGGAGCTAAGTTATTTGCTGTACTTTTCCTGGAGAAAGAAGTGAAGAGTGAAATCCACAGCAACCTCTTTGAAACAGTCCAGAATGAGCTGAGACATGGACCCATCCAGGATCCAGCAGCTATGTCCCAGAATACTATAGAAATCACTCTCTTCAATCATCAAGGTGAAGTTAAGTCAAAGAGCATTTATTTAGTGTTTACTTTGTGCCAGGAATACAAATAGAAGCAAAAAGACAGACAGTCCCTACAATCAAGGAACTTATATTCTAAGGAGGGAAGACAATACATAAAACAGGGCTGGAAAGGAGGATGGTGGAAAGAGAGGGAGGGGGAAGTTACCCATTTAGGGCATACTGGAGAAAGTCCAGGAAATTAGGAGCAGGACCCAGAGAAAAATGAAGGGGTGATCATGACAAGCTTGGGGTAGAGGTGAGATGTTCTTTAACCTGGAGATTCTGAAAGGATTGTCCATTTAAAAGGAGAAATGGATTGCAGAGGAAGAATGATTCATTACTGAATGGGGTATGAGGAGAGGGGGTTAAAAATCTGTCCCTGGCTACATTTTCTCAGATATGCTTTTGCAACAGCTAATAGAATGGATTTAATAGAATTGGAGTTTTAATCCCTGATGGTTAACAATAGGGAGAACACATGGGAATGGAGGCTTGAGCTGACAGGGATATCCCTAGAACCTTTGAGGAGGAGATGTAGCTGGTCTCCCTCTGGAAGAGTGAATCCAGAATCTTTCAATATTCTTGTGGCTTCAGAGGGTTCATTGCCAGAATCTTTTGAATCTTAGAGATTGTTTGACTGAGAGAGAATAGCCAGAAATGAGAAAGGGGGAAGAAGTTGCAGATAAACTTTCTTTGATAATCCTTTCCTAAATAATCACCAAGCTTAAAATCAGAGCCTGAGTCAGAGTTTTTGTTTGTTTGTTTTGGTTTGGTTTGATTTAGTTTAGTTTGCTTACAGAAAAAACTACATGGCAATGGGACTGGAAACATCTGAACATATGAGAGTCTGATGCCATCTGGTGGCCAATGGGATATTGTAGTCCTTTGTGTTTATTTTTACAAACTTGTTATTTCTCTCTTCCACACTCCTCAAAAGAACAATTAAAAATTGTTCTTTACAATAAATATATATGATCCAGCAAAAGGTGGGTGTTTCATTTTCAGTTTTGTGGATTCTTGAGTTAGCATTGCATTGATCGGCGTTCCAAAGTCTTCCGAAATTGTTTTCCTCTATAAGAGTTTCATTGTGTAAATCGTTCTCCATATTCTGTCCACTTCACTCTCCATCATAAACATCTTCTGCAATTTCATCTGAAATGATTTTTGCTATTTCTCATGACACGCTAATATTCCATTTCATCCATATGCCACAATTTGTTCAGTCATTCCTCAGATTCCAACTTTGACTAATATGAAAGAAGCTTCTTGAAATATTTTTTGCATATATGGTTCCTTTCCTCTTTGATCTTTTTGTGTTATCGATCTGGTAATGGCATACTTGGGTCAAAGAATACTCACAGATACTAATTTCTTCCTATAAGAGCTGGACCAATCCTCAGCTCTATCAACAATGTATTAGTATGTCTGTTTTTGTGTAGCCCCTTCAATATTTGTCATTTTTCTCTTTTTGCCAAACTGATGGGCATGAAAGTAGAAGCTTAAAACTGCTTTGATTTGCACTTATCCAATTATTGATTTATCTAATTTATCTAATTATCTTTTGGAAATTTTCATATAATTGTTAATAGCTTGTATTTCTTCCTTTTCCCATCCTTCCTGTTCCTAGCCTTTGACCATTTGTCTTCTGGGCAATGGCTCTTGGTCTTAATTAAATACTATTACCATTTCAATTATATTTGCTTAGTAAAGCCATGAATAATTAATGTTTCTCAGTAGGTTTGTCTTTATTTCTACAAAGAATGTTTTATAGTTGCATTCATATTACCAGGCGTATCTTGGTAGGTATATTTCTAAATATTTTAGAGCTTCTATAGTTATTTTGAGTGGAATTTCTCTTTTGAGCTCTTTCTGGGGGATCTGATTGGTAATATGTAAAAATACTAATGATTTAGGTGAACCTGTTTCATATTTTGTGGTTTTCCTGAATTTGTTAATCATTTCATTTTTTAATTGATACATCCCTTTGTTCTACTTATGAAACAAAATAACTCTTATGGGACCTCTTTGTTGGACAACTAAGATGCTGCCCTACCTCTACCACTTCCCTGGAGGCTTAAGGTACAACATCCCTACAAAATACCCAACAAGAAATCTTTCTCCCCCTGACTTAGTGTTCCAGGGAGAGGGCTGCTGTGCACTTTTTTCCAAGGCTGCCCATTTCACTTCTGGATAATCCCAAATGTTAAGTAGGTTTTTTTTTTCTTTTTTACCACATTTAGCCTGAGTTTTCCTATTTGAAGCTTTTACCCGTTCCCCATCATTGTGTACTCTGGGGCCAAGCACAAGTCCATCCTCTTTTGTTTGAGGACAGTTGTCATACCCTCCTTCTAAGCTCAGCATCCCACTTGTCTTGACTGATCCTCCAGTGACATGGATTCACGGTTATTTGACATCCCTGTTGTCCTTCTCTGGGCCCTTCTAAATTTCTCTGCCTCCATTTTGTTTGCTGGGTTTGGAGGCCATTACTAGAAATCTGTGAACTAGAACTTCTTGGGCCCTAAATTGTTGTTCAGTCATGTCTGACTTTTTCAGATCCAATCTGGAGTTTGCTTGACAAAGACACTGGAGTGGTCTGCTATTTCCTTCTCCAATTCATTTTACAGATGAGAAAACTGAGGCAATCACACAGGGTCACACAGCAAATAAGTGTCTAGGGCCAGATTTGAAGTCAGGTCTTCCTGAGCCCATGCTTGATGCTCTATCCACTACACCATCTAGCTGCCCTTTCTAGGCACTCTCTTCTAGTGGTATAATGTAGAAATGGATTGTTTAACTTTGAAGGAATGAGTCATGAAGATAATGGCAGAAAACAACGTCACTCACAGACCAAGAGAGCAATAGAGTAGCAAAAAACAACATTGCCTGGGGAGCAACAGACAACATGGAGCAAGGAGTGCTGAGTTCGGTGGAGCAACCTTCGACAAGAATGCCGAGTAAGAGGAACTTGATGACATCTATTCAAACCCCAAAGAAAAACCACAGAAGCAGAGAGAAAGACAAGTCTTCCGCAATCACTGCCCGTCTCCTCCTTGTGGGCTGTCTCCTTCCATATGCTCAATCTCCCCATTAGATGGTACGTCTGCTTGTGGGAGTACATGCCCTCAGTTTAGGGATGAGGTGGGAAATGTTCTGTTGCAAAACATCTCACATTTTATTAAATGTCTTTGTCTTTGCCTCTGCCTGACTTGAGAAAGAGTAAACACATTGGAAAGAAGCTAATTTTTTTTTGAATCTTGAATCTGCCATAGCTATCTCAGGAGTCTCATCTGCAAGAAGAGAGTCTTATTTTTTCCAAATTAATTTTTTCAATTTATTTTAAACTTAAATAGAAAATAGGAAAAGAAAAAAGACTATTGCTATGTGTACACAATATAAGAGAGGATTAAAAATATATAACAATAAATTCCCATTTCAAGAAAGTCTACATAATAAATACTACACATTTTGCTCAGAGCTGTTTATCTTTTTCTTTGTTTCCTTTCAGGTTTTCTTTTATTCTCTGATGTACATGTTTTACTTTATTCTTTTATTTCTCTTCCTTCCCCATCCTCCCCTAAGAAGGCTACAATTAAGTGCAAATATATATATGTATATATAACATACATACATATATATGTACATATATACACACATACATACACATATAGATAGCTGTAATCATACTCATACACATACACACATATATTTATATGCATCTATGTACTCTGCTTGTTTGTTCTCTGTTTCACTGATAGTGGATAATATCTTCCTTCATAAGTCCAAGAAGGGGGCTTAAAAAGTGCCACAAACATATAAAAAGAAGGCTACAGAAGGAAAATTGAGAAAGACACTGAATAAGAGAGAGATTTTAAAAAAGAGAGAGAGGATGGGAGCAGAGAAAATCAGATGGTCCACAAATTCTAAATGAGTGACTCAGGATGGAAATAAGTCTAGACCTTAGAAACTATTAATAAATCTTAGAATTGGTGTGCAATCTCTCTTTCTTCTAACTTCTACTATTCAGCCTTATGTTTTCCTAAATCTCTTAGAGTGCCAGGACTTCTAGTATTTCTTGGCCTTGGACTTAGCTTTCCATTAAGGCTGAACACACAAACCAGCCCCATAGTTTTGACCTGAGACCAAAAGTTATGGAGACTCTCTGAAAGTAATTCTATACTACAATGGAATTCCTAGCTTAGTTAAAAAAAATAGGAATAACCAGTAGGACTTTTCATTAGTTTGGGAGTCACCAACCAATTTGACAAGGTCATAAGGTGTGAGGCTTCCATGGATATGGGCCTGTTCCCCAGCCCTTTGTAGAAAAAGCATAGGGAGCTGCTTTGGCTGTACTCTAGTGACTAGAGTTGCCTCCTAATGATTGGTTGACTTGTGTCCAGAATGATGAACTCTCTCTGGTCAGAAGAATTGCTTTTTCCCTTGATCTTTGAAAGTGAGCTCTCGATTTTTCTACCCTTTGGGTCTTCTTCACAATCAGCCTTTCAGACAAGCATGATACAAAGTGGTGATGATGGGTAGGGGAGTCAATTTGTTTCTCCTCTCCTGCTCAAGAGCAATAATAGCAATAGTTTTGACAACAACTAGAAAAGCACGTGATAATGCTGGGCCAGAGTTGCAATTTCTGGATGCTTTCTTTTGACTTTCTGTTTCCTTTTCCCATTCTGGGTAAGAGACTAGCAATTCTGAGAATAGGCCTTGTGTCAACCTTAGTAGTTACCATCATGGTAATACTGAATCTGAAAGTTCTTATGGTTGAGAATTGGGGCCTGATCAATTCAGGGAGGGAGAAATTTTTTTCAGTGGTGCAATTTTCGAGAAAAGGAGTATCCCATAAGCTATAGGAGCATTCATGCCAGGAGAGACCAGAAAGTCTGGGTCTTGCTAGTCTTCCATGATAATTGCTATGAGTCACTTACATAGTAAATATGGCATATGGAGGTATTTTTTTAAAATATAAATTGTCTTTACCTCCCAATAGGAGTCTAACAGAATATTGGAGTAATTTGTTTCCTATATTTCTTCAAGTACCTGCCAGTATTTTTCACTTGATGCATTTTTAGTGGTGGAGGGAATACCTGATAGCCATATTGTACATGGAGTACTTTTGAGTGACTGGATACATATGTCTAGAATCCCTAGACAAGAGTCACCTATTTTAGAGATTTCTCAGGAGTTTTCTTCTTTGGAGGGAACAGAGACAGAAAAAGAACCTTACTTTTTTGGCATCAGGGTCCCTGGATCTAATCTTTGTTCATGAGGAAAGAAAAGCTTGAACCATGAGTGGTGCTAATATAAATTTAAATACCAAGCATATAGACAATAAGAGGAATTATCAATCTAACAATTATTATACATTTCATTATTGGCTTTGTGTAATATAATGAATAATTAACATTTAACCATGAAATATTTGCTCAAATGTCAAATGTCTCTCATGTCTAATGTCAAATATAGCAACATATAAAGGCCAATAAGTCAGAAGAAAAGAGATTATTGAGCTAGGTGCCGGATAAAAAAAGGTCATTAAGTCAACTGTCTGATGTATGGACAGAAGAATGTAAACCACAAATCTGACACATGTCTGAAGACTATGTTGACCTAAGGAAATGTATATGTGATAATAGTGTGATCATGATATACTATAAAAAGAAAGCCTGAAGGAGCCTGAGGAAGCAGCATCACTTCCATCAGTTCCTCACTCAAGCTACTCCATGACTCCTGTCTTCCTTTGATGCCGACCCTATTCCTCCTGCTCAGTTCCTAGGACCCCGCAGAGGCTGGACCCCTGCACCTAAAGAACTAGGATTGGGATCAGGAAAACCTGAATTCAAATCTGGTCTCAGATACTTAGTAATCGGCTCAGTTTCCTCTTTTGAAAAATGGAAAATGGAGGTAATAATAGCACCACTTCCCAAGGTTGCTGTCAGGATTTTATGAGTTGAGAATCACAGTACCTGGAATATAATAAGCACTATATGAGAGTTAGCTGTTAATTTGACTATTCTATCAAAAATCTTGCTTTGTTGAGCCCCAAGCTTGTATTACTCCCACCATCTTGTACCTTCACTCCTACTTGTCCTATTGAACAAAACTGGTGAAAATCACAAAACTACTCATTGTGTCTATTACAAATGTATGTTACATAATCTTATTTGTTCCCTCACTGCAGCAAAAAATATCCTTTCTTACTTCTCTTGCTGTTGTCATTTAGCGGTGTCAATTGTGTCTTCATGATCCTATTTGGGGTCTTCTGGTCAAGGGCATTGAAGTGGTTTACTATTTTCTCCTCCAGTTCATTTGGTTTGTCCTTTGTTTTTGAAGAGGATCAATGACATCAAAAGGTGATATCTTGATTTGCATGTGAATGTGAAGTGGATTTAAGCCAGGCAGAGTTGCACAAAGTAATCAGCCTCACTTTCTCTTTGAGAGTCTTTATTTGTCCAGGGACAGAACAAAAGTCGTTAATGTGGGATGCTGTGCATGATCTTGGTATCTTCAGTGTCTAATCAGGCTCTGAGTGTGGCTCCACAGCCATGGCTGTGGAAACAATTTGTCCTCATCTGCCCGTTTAGTGAGGAAAGTCTTCACATGTTTGGCGTAGACACCCCCATAATTCAACCACAGGTTTGAGAACTGTCAATTATCAATAGACTTGTGTTTATTGAAAGAATTAAAATTAATTAATTAGTTAAAATAATATGTAATTTAAAATTAAAAAATAAAACTAGACCTGTACTAGTCCCTCAGGGGCCCCAGAAAGGAAAGGGCCACGGCTCTGAGACTATTTTTTTGATTCCTCTTTCCCAAAGAGAAGAGAAGCTTCTAAGGACTTCCTCCTTCATTAATCTTTGTGGAAAAGACTGACCACGGGGTAGAAGTTGGATTTGGGAAGCTTTGTAGGGTTGCCATAGTGAAAGAAGAGGCAAGAGCAGAGCCTCTAGGCAAGCAAAGGTTAGGAGTCAAGGTCAAGCAAGATCTGTCTACTACTTCTGGTCAAAGTGTGTCCCAGGCTCAATCCTATGTGCTTTCTCAGGTCTGCCTCCTTGAAGGAGGTGCACTGTCATTCCGCACTGGGAGCTCTGCCAAGGGGAGTAAGCCTCTCTGGAAGGAGAGGATTCTATCTTGAGTTAAGAGAGCAGGGATCCAGTTTCCACTTCAGGGTAAAAAGCATTGCATTAAGGGATCTGTTCTCAGTGGCTATGAAGAAAGTTCTTGGGAAACATTCCTGCCAATGCAGTGGGGCTAAGCTCTCCCATTACCTTCCTACCTATTCAAATGGCTAACCATGGTCTTCCATAGCCTGGAAGCCTGATTTTGCAGAAAGTTTGATATCTTTGTTAACATTCTCTTCACTGGTGGATGGCTATCCATTGTCAGCACCTTACCGAGAATGGGAGGAGCCAAGGAAACATTTTGGAGGTACCAGTTATTAACATTCTCTTCACTAGTGGATGGCTACTCACTGTAAGCACCTTACCGAGAATGGGAGGAGCCAAGGACACATTTTGGAGGTACCAGTTATTAACATTCTCTTCACTAGTGGATGGCTACCCATTGTAAGCACTTTACCAAGAACAAGAGGAGTCAAGGAAACATTTTAGAGGTACCAGTTATTAACATGGATTGCTACCCATTGTCAGCACTTTCCCGAGAATGGGAGGAGCCAAGGACACATTTTGCAGGTACAGTTATTATCAAGGAAAGTGGGGAGCAAGAGACTTCATAGGGGAAGAATAGGAAGTCAGAGAGGGATCAGAGTTTGTCCGTTTGAATGAGCAAAGCGTGGAAGCCCAGGCACAGCAATAAGAAAGACAGAAAAGCTTTAGAGGAAAGATGCTAAGCTGGACTGAGCTAGGTCCTAGAAACTGCTTACATGTCTATCATAGGAAACAAGCATGGGAGCATGACAAAGAGAGTCATTGATGAGACATCAAGTTAGCCTTCTATAAAGGAAAACCTTGGGAGAAGTTCCTTGCTCTGCCCTCTGACTCTCCAATCAAAAGGTTGGGATTTCGTAGATGAGTTTATTTTTAGGGAGATAGGATATTTATGAAGTTGAAATGAAGCAGAACCGCTGATGGGGAATAAAGAGAAGGAGATATATAAGAAAGATGTAACTATGGGAAAACAGGACTTAGCAACCTTTTCTGTGTGGGATAAATAGGAGAGAGGAGTTGAGGGTGACACAAAGATTGTGAGATGAGGGAACTGGGAGGATGGTGGTCCCTTTAACAAAACAAAGTTCAGAAAAGAGTCTGGGAGATGAGGAAAGATGACTTCTTTGGGGGCCATTTTACATTTGGGACCTACTGAGATGTCCAAAAGGCTTTGGCTATTTGGAACTCAAAGAAGAGGCTTATGGATCTTGGGATGCGGCAGTTGTCTGTGTCAAGATGATCATCGGGCCCATGGAAGCTGATGAAGTCATCAGGAGAGGAATTTTAGAATAAAGAATAATGGGAACCCAACCTTGGGTTCCTGCCACGGTTAGTGGGTATGGTAAGGACAAAGATCTCAGCGGCATCCATCAGCAAGAAGAGGAAAGCTGAGCATATCTGGACTCACTGCTCTAGAGCCTGGGAAGGGCTGGGTTTGGAGCGTCAGATGGAGAAGGCTGAGCGTCTGGGCTCCCTCAGCCCACACCCACCATTCTGGGATGGGTCATGATGGCCTAAGTCGCCTCAAATTAGCAAATGTGTTAAAATAAAAGCTATAAAAAGCTTCCCACACCTGGCCCTCCGTTGCCTCACCCACTCGCTTTTCAGCCCCTCACCATCTGGTTTCAAGATGCCACCAGGGAAACAAAAATTATTCTCTGCAGGGTTTGGAGAAATCCCTTGATTTCTGCTTTCTTAGCTCCTTTCTCAGCCATCATCGTTCTTGTCTTCTGTGTGACTTTTAACACTGTCTACCACTATCTCTCCCTAAAGAGTTTCTCCTCCCTCAATGTGGGTAACACTGCTCTCTCCTGGTTCTCCCCTCCTTCTCTGCCTGCCACCCCTCAGCCTCCTTCCCCAGATCACTAACAGGATTCTGCCCGAAGCTCTGACCTGGGTCTCTTCCCTTTTCTTTCTCTGTCCCTTTTTGTTGACGTTTCATTAGCTACCACAGATTACATTTGTTCTCTCTGGAGGACTAGAACCCTGTTGTGAGGGCTCGCCGATCCCTCTTCAGGGATGCTCACACCATCACCCAGCTCTCACCTACCCATAACAGCTCTTACCTTGTTTGCCTCTAGGGAAGGGCAAAAGGCCTTCTGTACCCATCCTCGGTGCTGGCTCGGCCATACAGCAGCCATGCAGTAAACTAACAGGAAGCAATGAGAGAAGAACTGCCCTTGCCCCATCTGTCCCATCATGCATCTCTCAGATGGCCCGTCAGTCCAATTCAACAATCTATGAGGCAGGGGGACCAACTCGAAGGAGAGACCCCAGAGAGAGGATCCAGGGGTCTTGCCCCATCTGTCCCATCATGCATCTCTCAGATGGCCCGTCAGTCCAATTCAACAACATATGAGGCAGGGGGAGCAACGCAAAGGAGGGACCCCAGAGAGAGGATCCAAGGGTCAACAGGGCTTGGCCAGGCCCCCTTGCTCTGTTTAGATGTAGCAGAACTACAGAGTCTCAGTGGCTACACTGGGGTCTACACTGACTCTGGATTCTGGATTCTGGATGAATAATCCTCTGGATAGTAATGGGAGTTATGAAGTCAGACACTATGGAACGAGGCAGACAGACCAGTCATGTGACTGGCGCTCCAGAACTAGGGCTGGGAATGGTGGGGTGGGGACTGGTGGTCCTAGTGGGTCCTGCCTTTGAGCATCATCTGGACGTTCCTGCCAGGGACAGGACCCTCCCTGACCAAACACCAGTGCGCGCTCATCTCCCCTCCCGGCCACCATCACCAGCAGCCCTGGGGGCAGCTGGTACTTTAAGAAGACAAGGAGGGCTGATTAGAATGATCCCGGTGCTCCCTTTATTGAATCTGGGCAAACAATGAGAACACCAGACACTTGGGCACGTCTGTCAGTGTTCGGGATGGCCAAAAAAAGAAGCACTTTACAAATCTTGTAAATTCACTGGACCCAAACTTTGCTTCGCTCTCTGGCCTGGGATGGCCGCTTGGGCAGCGACTTCTGGGCCGCTTCTCAGTGCCCCGCTCTGGCTGCACCGGGCTTCCACTAGCAGGATCCCCAGGATGATGAGGACCAGCCCAGCCAGGCCGAGGCGGATGAGATTTCCCACCGTGTAATTCTGGGCCGCAGGATCTGGTGATGGGACGAGGGTTGTCAGTGACTTAGGAAAGGGGCCTCCTATTCCTACACACTCGGTGATGCCAGCAGAGATCCCCCTCCTCCCTCCTGGTCTTGGTGGGGGAGAGGAGCTGCTCGTGGGGGTTAAGAGGACAAACCTTCCTCGTCCTCCCGGTCGTTCCTCTTCCTTGATCTGGGCCAGCTCCCATGACCACCCTCCCAGCAGGCAGAGGGGAAGATGGGGGTTGGGAAGACACACCTGTCCTGTAGGGAGATTATCTGGCTACTTACTCGTTGTCGAGTTGGCCGAACTCAAGGGCTTGCTGGAGACATGGAGCTGAGGCTCATCGGTGGCTGCTGGGAGTGGGAAGAAGAGACGAGAGCCCGGCTGAGATTGCCTTTCCTGTCTGCTCCCCTCCTTCCCCACCCGCCTCAGTTCTTCCTCTCCCTACTTCAGGCTGGGCCTTGGAGGCTTCATCAACTATTTTCTTTAGTTGCTAGATCCCCATCATCACTCCCTGGGACCCCCACCTCGCAGCCTGCCCTCAGCCAGAAAGCCCTCTGGCCTCCCTTACCCAAAGGCGCCTGACCTCTGGGCTCCCGGGGCAGGGCTATTTTAGTCTGATGAGCATAAAAAGCCCTAGGCTGGAGCCCCCTCACCTCTGATCCTGAGCTCCAGGGGATCACTGGGGGCCGACCACTCGTAGATGGTGTCAAGGTGAAAGCTGTAGCACCTGTACGAGCCTCCCTGAGCAGCTGTCACCTCGGAGAGGTGGAAGTCGGCCCGATACCATTTTCCTTCCTTCTGGGTGTATCCGGCCTCTCCCTCCTTGTGCAGCACGTAGTTTTCGAACCACTGCTGGGACCGACAGCGGAGGGTAACGTTATTTCCCAAGAACACCTCTGGGCTGGGCAGGGCCGAGAGTGACGGTTTATCATACCAGTCTGAGGGAGAGGGAGACCCAAGTTAAAGGGGAAGTGGCTCCTTCCTGACCTGTCCGGGGGCTGACCTGGAAGAGGGACATGAGCAGATGCGGAGCCTCGTCCTTAATCTCCTGGCTTTGGGGGAGCCCCACGTCCCCACCCAGGAGAGCCCAGGCTGACCCCCTGGCTCGGAACGGCCTCCTGAGGCTGACGCTGAGCCTTCTCTCCTCTCCAGACCCAAGACTGACCCCCTGGCGACGGGTAAAAGGAAGGTTGGGGCACCCTCCCACCTGTCATCACTAGCCGCAAGGGCTGGCTGGGCTGTGACCAGTGGGATTGGCTTTTGTAGAGGCAGTAGTAGCTCCCGGTCGTGTTCGGCACCACGGACGGGATGGGGAACTCGGCCTCCCTCCTGGTCGTGGCCACATCTCTGTACTGAGAGCTTCCTTCTTTCCTGAGCCGGTACATGTCAGCCCCAGGAAATCCCTGACACCGCAGGGTGACGGGCTTCTTGAGAGGGATCAGCGGGCCTGGGTCAGCCTGGAGGGTGGGGCTGGGGAGCGTACCTGGAAGAGATGGGCGCCCACAGGTGCAGGGAGTCTCCGGCCTTGTTGCCTCTGGGTTCTCCTCCCGGAGAGCCCCCCCCCCCGGGCCCACGTCCTCCCTCCCCAGCTGCCCGGGGCTGGCAAAGCCTGGATAAGAGTCGGGGCTGCGTGCAGAGGATGTACGAGGGAAAACGCTCACCTTCTTGCGCCCTGATCCGCTGGCTCAACCATAATCCTGCCGAACAAGAGAGCGGACATGCATCCTTCCCCCAAACCCTTGGGGAGGCAGTCAGTCAGTGAGCATTAAGTGCCTACTATGTGCCGGGTGGGCAGCTAGGTGGCGCCATAGCAGATAGGGGGCCAAACCTGGCGTCATCCACCCGAGTTTCAATCTGACCTCGCATAGCTGTGTGACCTGCGCAAGTCACTTAACCTTGACTCAGTTTCCTCAACTGTCAAAGGAGCTGGAGAAGGAAATGGCAAACCAGTCCAGTATCTTTGTCAAGAAAACCCCAAGATGGGATCAGAAAGAGTCAGACACAACTGAAAAAATGATGGGAACGTGCCCCAGGCGCTGTGCTAAATGCTGGAAGAGACAAAAGGGAGAGAAGCCTTAGAGCCTGGGGATGGCTGGCTGGGCAGTAGGACGCTTGGGTTCATGCCCTGGCCCTGCCCCCATTTACTTGGTGATCTCTAGGATGTCAGTTCCTCTCTCTGGATCTCAGACTTCCCCTCTCTAAATGCACAGACAGAAAAAGGGGACTGGACTCAGGGTCTCCAGTACCTCTCCTGCCTCTTCTGAGCATCGCAACCCCTTCCCCACTTACCAAAGACCAGTAAGGTGACGAGCGAAGGAAACATGGTGGGTCCCGGCTCCGGGGAAAGGGGAGACATGTCACTGGTCAGGCGGCTCGCTGAGACACAAGAAACAGCCAGGGTCAGCCCCACCCAGAGTTTCTCAATCTCCTAGCCTTTTGAGACAGCTTCTTCCTCCATGTGGTCAGTGTGTGTGTGTGTGTGTGTGTTTGTGTGTGAGTGTGTGTATATGTGTGTATGTGTGTGTTTGTGTGTGAGTGTGTGTGTGTGTTTGTGTGTGTGTTTGTGTGAGTGTGTGTGTGTTTTGTGTGAGTGTGTGTTTGTGTGTGAGTGCATGTGTATATGTGTGTGTTTGTGTGAGTGTGTGTGTTTGTGTTTGTGAGTGTGTGTGTGTGTTTGTGTGTGAGTATGTGTGTGTGTTTGTGTGAGTGTGTGTTTGTGTGTGAGTGCATGTGTATATGTGTGTGTTTGTGTGAGTGTGTGTGTTTGTGTTTGTGTGTGTGTGTTTGTGTATTTGTTGAGAGTGTGTGTGTTTATGTGTGTGTGTGTTTGTGTGTGAGTGTGTGTATATGTGTGTATGTGTGTGTGTGTTTGTATGTGAGTATGTGTATGTTTGTGTGTGAGTGCATGTGTGTATATGTGTGTTTGTGTGTGTGTGTGTGTGTGTGTGTGTGTGTGTGTGTGAGAGAGAGAGAGAGAGAGAGAGAGAGATGCTCTGGTAGAGGGTAGACCCAGGTACACAGCCTTGGCCCAAACCCTGTCGGTCTTTTTCTTCTAACTCATTTTCCTACTTTGTACAAGTTGATATCCTCCCCACTCTAGGATTCTAAAATTCTCTTTTAAAAAAAGGAACATTTTTTTAATCGGTTTCCACTTTCCTCTATTCTTTCCTGTAGGGCCATCTCTTATGATGAAGAATAGAGGGAAAAAAGGGGAAAAATAGCAAAACTAATTAACTCCTAAAAAACTCTGGCACTCTGTCTAACACTTCACTTCACACAGAATGAGAGGAGGGGTCTATTCCTAGGTCTCCTTAAGTACCAAAATTTGTCTTTATAATTTGGCAACATTCAACTTGAATGGCTTTTTTTCTGCTTGTTCTTTCCATTTATCCAGTTGTAAACATTGTGTATATGGTTTCTGTTTAATTCTCTTTGCATTCATACTCATGTTTTCCCTAATTGGATCTTCAATTTATTGTTTCTTCGTTTCATAATTTTCCAGCTGAGGCAATGGAGAGAATGCCACTGGGTAGGAGTCAGGAAGACTCATCCTCCTGAGTTGAAATCTGGCCTTGGACACTGACTAGCTGTTGATTCTGGGCAAGTCACCTAACCCAGTTTGCCTCAGTTTCCTCAGCTGTAAAATGAGTTGGTGAAGAAAATGACAAACCACTCCCATATCTTAGCCAAGAAAATCCCTAAAAGGAGTCACAAAGTGACTGAACAACGAAAAAACGTTCCAGTACATTCACATTTCACAATTTGTTTAGCTGTTCCCCGATCAATGAACATTAATTCTTTGCTACAAAGAAAGGTGTTGATATGAATACTGTGATTCATATGGAGCCTGAATGACCCTGGGCAAAACCCCTCTCATCCTCAGTTTCCTCATTTGTGAAATGAGATTGGTAATAATAGCACACACTCCCTAGGGCTATTGTGAGGATTTTGCCAACTTTAAAGCCCCACTTTTATCATAATTATTAGCAGAAATGATTCTAAGGTTCTTCATCTGATCCTAATTCTAACCCTGCCTCAACCTTCACCCCAGATCTAAAAAACAAAGGACTCCCTGTGATAGTAGCCTCATCACCAGGGGGGTGATGAGATTTACTGAGAATAGATCTGTTGCTTCAATATAATAGACTTCATTTTGTATTAAGCCATCATTTGGTGATGAAGCATTTTGCTGTTTGCTCTTCTGCATCCTCCCCTCCAAAGCACGCTTGGCTGAGAGCGGTGATGGTTGACTGACATAGAATTCCTGACTAGTGGGGAAATCACCTTGGAGAGCCGATCTCTGACTGACTGGAGGGGAAGTTTGTGGTTGAGTTTGGGTATGAAAAATCCTTCCTGGGAAGAACTAATGGGGTCAGTGTTGGAATTCTTTAATAGATAACAGAAGCCAACTTTGCATGCTTCTGATGAATAAAATTTGATTGTTAACACTGAGAAGTATAAGCCTAATTAGTATTTCTACTGTACTAGTTAGCATATATAATGCTAAATCGGTTTGGGACATGCATTGTGCATCACCATAAATGATGAGAATAAGATTGTAAGACTGTCCCATTGTTCATACATTTTGATTCAACAATAACACTACTAGGTCTGCATTTCAAAGAGATCAAAGAAAAAGGGAAAGGACCTATTTACAAAAATATTTACAGCAGCTCTTTTAGGTGGTAAAGAACTAGAAATTGTGGGAATGTCTATTAACTCAGGAATGGTTGGAAAAGTTGCGAGGTACAATTGTAGTGGAACATTATTGTTTTATAAGAAATGTGCAGAATGGTTTCAGAAAAAAATGGAAAGACTTACATGATGCAAAGTGAGCAGAATCAGAGGAACATTATATAGAGAAAGAGCGATATTGTGATATGAACAATTGTGAAAAACTTAGCTACTCTGATCAAGACAATGATCCAAGACAATTCCAAAAGAACCATAATAAAGAATATTCATCTCCAGGGAGAGAAATGATTAACTATTGAGTAGAGAATAAAGTATACTTTTTCACTCTATTTTTCTTGTTTTGTTTCTGTGGGGTTTTTTGAAATATGGCTAATATGGAAATATGGTTTACATGACTTCACATGTATAATCAAGATCATATTGCTTACCTTTTTAAGGTGATTGGGAAGAAATAAGAGGGAGAAAAAGGATTTGGAACTCAAAATTGTAAAAAAGAATGTTGAAATTTTAAAGTATATATATATATATATATATATATATATATATATAAATTTGACAAATATTTAACAAAATAAACAAAAATATATTAAAAGTAAAAAATTAAAAATACCTAAATAGAATAGGATGGAAAAGCAGTAGAGAAAAACAAGGCTGAGAACTGAGTCTGACTCTTCTCTTAGTTTGTAAGCCAGTTGAGACAGTTTCCTGGCAGATGCACTACCAGGGAATAGAAGTGACAGAATTTCTGTCTTCTCCAGAGTAAGCAAATGCAGAGTCACTTAATAATCAAAGGCAGGGAATTTCTTTTCTTCCTTTTCTTTTAGATCTATGGAACACCATCTAAGACTGATATAGCCACGTTCCATGCCTTAAGTGATAGGAGAGCCCATTTTCTCCTTTAGAATTATGAGTTGTTGACCAGGCCCAGATCCAGGACTTTTAGCAGTCACATTTTTATGGGTGAGTAGCATAAGTTCATAGAGCTTTGTTGGTTATCATCTGCCTTCACCAAAGAGAGGAAGGACTGAGAGTTTGAATGCTGAACTCCAGCAGAAGAGAAAATCTCTGTCTCTATCTTAACTCAATATAAAGCCTATAACTCTAATCTTGAGACTGCATTCAGTAAAACATATGTCCAGAGGGGAAACAAAACTTTACACTAAGCTCAAAAAAAATTGATCAAGTATTAAGAGGAAATTATAATAATGAAGATATCTCTCACCACTATTTTTCAATATTGTACTAGAAATGCTATAGAAATAAGAAAAAGAAATGGAAAGAATCAGAATAGACAATAAGGAAAGAAAATGATCACTTTTTGCAGATGATATAATGATATGCCAGAAGAATCCTAGAGAGCTTAAAAATCTAGTGGAATAAATCAACATCTCTAGCAAAGTTGCAAAATATATGTAATAAACTCAAATAAATTATCAGTATTTTTATATTGTACCCACAAAGTCAGCAAGAAGAGATGAAAAAAATTTCATTTAAAATAACTGTTGACAATATGAAGTTACTTGGGAATCCACCAACCGAGACAAACCCAGTAATTAGATGAACAATTAAAAAATTGTTAAAAATTAAAAATTGTTTAAAAATTAAGTCAGATCTTAACAACTGGAAAAATATGAATTATCCATGGGTAGACTGAGACAAAGTAATAAAAATCTCAAATCTACCTAAATTACTTTACTTATTCAGTGCCATACCAATCACATTACTAAAAATTATTTTATAGAGATAGAAAAAATAATAAAGTTCATCTAAAAGAACAAAAGTTCAAGAATATCATGGGAATTAATAAAAAAAATGGAGGAAGGTGGCCTAGCCATACCAGATCCCACACTATAAGCATTAAAGCAATCTGTTACTGGCTAAATGATAAAATAGTGCAACAGTAGAATAGATTTATGTATACAATAATGACTGTAGTAATTTACTGTTTAATAAACATAAAGATCCAAGCTTATGGGACAAGATCTCACCATTTGACAAAAACTGCTGGGAAAACTGGAAAGCGGTTTGACAACATTTTTTATCATATACCAAGATAAAGTCAAAATGGGTCCACAATTTGGATATTAAGGTTGATGCCATAAGCAAATTAAGGAAGTATGGAATAGTCGACCTGTTAAATGTATGGATAAAAGAAGATTTATGAACAAACAAGAGAGAGGGAGCATTATAGGATGTAAAATGAATAATTTTGATTATATCAAATCAAAATGGTTTTACACAAACAAAATCAAAGAAGCCAAGATTAGAAGGAAAGCAGAAAACTGAAGGTAGAAAAATTTTAAAGCAAGTTTCTCTACTTAACATCTAATTTCTCAAATGTATAGAGAAACAAGTCTACTAGTAAATGATCAAACTATGTAAACAGGCAGTTTTCAGAAAAAGAAATCAAAGCTATTTATAGACATATGAAAAATGCTCTAAATCACTATTGATTAGGGAAATGCACATTAAAACAAATCTAAGATACCAATTCATACCTATTGGATTGGCCAATATGACAAAAAAGGAAAATAACAAATGTTGGAGGGGGAAAAATTTGTATACTAAGGCACTGTTGAAGTTGTAAATTGATTCAATCATTTTGGAAATCAATTTGGAATTATGCCTAAAAGACTATAAAATGAAGCGCACCCTTTGGTCTAGCAATACTAGTACTAGGTCTATATGTCAAAGAGATTTTTTTAAGTGAAAAGAACATATATGTACCAAAATATTTATAGCAGTGCTTTTCTGTTGGCCAAAACTTGCTAATTGAAAAGATATACATCAATTGGGAATGATTGAAGAAGTTGCTCTATGAGGTTTGAGGGAGGGAATACTACTGTGCTGTAAGAAATGAAAAGCAGGATGCTCTCAGAAAAACCTGGAAAGATTTACATGAATTGATACAAAGTGAAGTGAGCAAAATCAGATTATTGTACATAGTGACAGCAACATTGTTCAATGATCAGCTGTGAATGACTTAGCTATTGTCAGCAAGAGAAAGCTCCAAGACAACTCTGAAGGACTCATAATGAAAAAATGCTATTCACCTCCACAGAAAAAATTGATGGAGTCTGAATGAAGATCAAAGCATACCATATTACTTTATTTTTTCATGTTTTTGTTTTGGTCTGTTTTTTCATTCACAATATGATTAATAGGAAAATACATTTTTTCAGGACTACAGATGCATAAATTAAATCAAAGTATTGACCTTTTCAATGAGGGAGAGGAGGGGAAAGGGAGAGAGGAAGAAAATTTGGAATTCAAAGTTTTAAAAAATCTAATGTTAAAAATGGCTTTGTGTGAAAAAAAAAACAAATAACAAAAATTAAAATATATATTAAAAAGAAAATATTAAAATCTCAATAAAAATAAAATATTTAACCAAATATTTTAATAATAAAATAAAACAATGAAAATATACCATGAAACTCATCTCCCCTGGTAATGTAGAAATAAGTTGAGGTTTAAAAAGCAGCTCTACTGGTAGAATAGGACAGAAATGGACCTATGGATAGATCCATGGTTCAAGGACCATGGATAGCAAATAAAAGCCTACTTAAAAAATGAAGAGGATTTCTGACTTTTCTGATGCCAGAGCCATCATAGCAGGAACCCAAAAAAAATCTACTTTTGAAGTTAGAGAATTTTTACTTAAGAAGTTGAAATAAAGAGTAGACTTGATTCAGAAGTAGTAAGTGTATCTTTCACTAGAAAAATAGAGAATAAATTGAGGAAATGGAAGGATAATGAACCCTCCCGACCAGGATTTAATTAGAAGCTCTAAGTCAAGCAGCTCTTATGTACAGTACTAGGAAAGGCAAGTGACCTGTTAGATGGTAGATAAAATGCCCCTGCCAGCAGCTTACAAGGACATTGTTGTTTTGCTCTTGTTTTCAGGCATATCCAACTCTTCGTGACCCCATTTGGCAAAAGATACCAAAATGATTTGCCTTTTTTTCTCCAGTTCGTTTTACAAATGAAGAAACTAAGACAAGTAGGGTGAAGTGATCTGTGTAGGGTCACATATCCAGTAAGTGTCTGAGTCTGGATTTGAACCCAAGAAGAATCTTTCTGACTCCATGCCAGTATTCTATACATATGGTGCTCCCTCATGGCCTTTTATGTCCCATATTTAACTCTAATGTCTTTAGAGAAGAAAAACCTTCCAGCTTAGGAACCAGAATCTGTTAACTAAGCAGATTTAGATCGGATTTATAAAAACTTCCTTAAAAAAAACCCTCAAACCAAACCAATAGATGACTCTGGGTTATTAAGATGAAAGGAGGAACAGATAATATCTACCAAACAGATAGTGAATCTGTTAAGGTAGAAGAAGATGGGGTTAAAGGTCAGGAGATGATTTGTAAAAAGGAGACCTTGGCCTATGAAGTTAAGACAGTGGTAGCAGGAAGGTAGAGGAATAACTAAAGCATATGTTATACTGGATTTTTCAAGCTGGGGAGAAGTTACAGCCACTCCCCCCAATCCCTATACAAATGAAAAGCTATTTCTAAAGAACTACAGTTTGCCATTAAAAATGGTCCTGGTAGAATGGATCTATTTAGATTTGAATAAGGATATGGAAAGACCAGGACTAATAGACAATATTATCCAAAGGAAGATGCTATCGATTAAGGCCGGCCTAAACCATGATAAAACTGCTCACGTCCCTTTAAAGAGAAGCCGAGATTGTAGAATATGTCCTAACACCCCTCACACGAAATGAAGACATTAGTTCAGAAAATAACCTTCTCCCTTTGGGGAACGGAAGGGTTAAGTGAAGTAATAATAAGGATGATAGCATTAATAACTTTAGGGGATGAGGAGCTATGATCAAAGGCAAAACAGGCCACCAGATGAAATGGGTACTCTAGGAGGGAAAGATAGATTATGGGGAGAATACCAATTATGATGACAGCGGGAACATCATTGTTAGGCTGAGAAATAAGGGAGTTTCCAGCTTCCTTGACTCCAAGTCCAGGTCAATCAGGCTAAAGCTAGTGTTTGAGTCCTGAAAGGTAGGATCTTCATTTTACTACAGGAACGTGGGTTCCCTTGTCAACTTCCAACAGGGACAATTGTCCCAATTAGTAATTCAGAATAGCAATGATCAAGACCCCCATTGGCTCTGTTGGACACTGTTCATAGGCTCTCAAAGGGCAGAAAACTTGGTATTCACCTTTCTGCTGATGGCCGTGAGGCAGCAGTGGACAGATTTCTGCCGGTTGGTCCTAGGCTGGTGATGATGCTAGGGGAATATCATAAAGATGGGTTCCAGGGAAGGGCTGGGGCAGCAATCCCGAGCTTCTGCTCCATTGTCAATCTCTGCATCCCATCTCGCTGCTTGAGAAATGCTGGCTCGGGTTCTGAGGGAGGTGGGCGTAAGATCCCTCTTGTTAACACCAGTCTTCCCCCTCTGTTTGCCCAGGAGGCCACGTCCAAGCCAGCTGGGCAGGCCTCTCTGCCCCGGTCTCTCCCAAACAATTTTAGACGAGCTCCAGCATTACAGGAGTGGCCAGTTAGCTAAACATGAGTAGATCTCCAGCCCCACCCTTCCTGACAAGGACAGAACCCAGCTTTTCCCCTGTAAGCTAGAGACATGATGTCACTCTAGGTAAAAAGGGAAGCGTGGAGATTTGTTGGGGTGAGGACAGTTTTGGGGTTGAGTGAGTGGCAGGTAAGAGGAAGCTGCAAATGGGGAATTTCAGAGAAAGATAATGAAAAAAGAACCAAATAATACAGCCCCATCTTTCTTTTATTCTTTCATCCATTTATTTCCTTCTTTCAGTTTCCTTCTTCTGGCAGAATAAACTCAGAAAACATTTTATTGAAGGAAGAGAAGGAATCACAGGGTAAGGATGCAAGTGTGTAAAAGTGGCTGGTTTTGATTGGTCTATTAACCACAAAACTACTTTGTGTTGAAATGGTCTTGTTATCTACAGGGTATGGCTGAAGCTACTCCAACGTTCTGTGCCTAATGTTCAACATCAATGAGACGTTGAAGTCTGTCCCGTGGCTGAGATTACGGCCTACACGAGGAAAGCAGAGGCAGGGCAGGGGAGAGGTGGGTCCCACCAGGATGCTTACTGGATGGCCAATGGGGAAGAGAGGATGAACTCTCCTGGTGGGAATGGGGGAAGGTTCTCAAGGGACTGCCTGGGAGTCTTGTGGATCAGATGGGCATAGGATACTCTCTGGGGTCTTCAGTCTGGAGATGGGAGAAGAAAAGATCCAGTCGTGAGGAGAGCACAGTTTTACAGTTAAATCTCTGCCTCCTTTGTCCTGTAAGCGGTCATCTATTCCCAGATGCTAGATTAATGACGCCATCATTATTTACACCATTCAACTCACACGCTTCTGAGATCAGCAGGAAGTTTCACAATTAGGTCAACTGGGCATGTATCCAAACTCCAGTGGATTGTCACTGCAGCAAAGCGGTCTTAATTCCCCTCAGTTGTTTCCCCATTTTACCTCTCTGCAACTCTTCCAAACGTTCTCTTCCCTCCTCAAGTCTCCTATATCCCACCCCCATAATGGACCTCATCCCTTACTTTATGATGTGAGTTCCTTCTCCCATCCTCTTTACCTTTACCTCACCCCTGTTCTCTCCTGCTTTCTCCAATCATTGGCAGAGATGGTCCTTTTGCTTGTTGAAGCCGACTTTTCCACATGTGCCCTTGAGCCTATCTCCTCCCATTTTCTCCAGGAGATTGTATCCTCAAACAAACTTTCTCCTCCCCACCCCCAAAGAATCATCAATCTTTCTATTTACTGGCTCCTTCCAGGTACTCTTCAGACAAGCTCAAGTTTATTACAGTCCTCAAAAATCTTCACTCTTGGTGACCTCATTGACTCCCATGATCTTCATGATCATTTCTCCACTGATGACATATAGAACTATTTATTCTGCCAGTCTCTCCCCTCGACTTCATTCTCATGTCAATCCATCCATCATCAAGGGTTTATTAACCGCTGACTGTGCGCTAGATGTCATGCTAAATGCTGGGGAGGCCAAAAAAGGCAAACTTGTCCCTTGGAGGTCAAATTCTAGTTGTGGAATTAACGTGTGAACAATTGGGTCAACACAATGTACACAAGAATGGACCTGACGAGAGAGCCACGGAGGCTTCTTGAACAAGGCAATGGTTTAGAGCCTGATTTTGAGAGCCAGGTGAGGAATCCTATGGACAAGAGAACTCTAGAAATTTCTTGCACAGGGGAGGCTTCTGGTGTCAATATGTGCTGTAGAAAAATTAATCTGTGGGGATGGATTGAAAGGCTTAGGAGTGGTCAACAAGATAGACGGCTAGCATTGGAGATTTTCTCTGTTGCTCATGACCCCTCAGACCTCTCTAAAATAGGAATTGGGTGCCAAAGATAAATCATTTTCCACCATCTTCATGATCTAGGACACCAAGAACTAAAACAAGGATAAAAAAAAAAGCCTAACCAGCAGAAAAGGCCAGCAATCCTCAGCGTGAGCTCACTCAGCAATCCCACTGCTCATCATGCAGTAGACCTTAACTCAACCCTACACTCCGACTCTTCTCCCAACCCTCATCCTCCCAGAGTCATGGAGATCCACATGTGGCAGCAGTCAGTGGGACTAGGCCAGAGAACTGAGGAGCAAGGGGAAGGGGCAGGACATGGATGGGGGAGGCTATGTGGCAATCTATAAAACAGGGAGGAAATAGTCCGGTATCCAATTGGGATCAATTCTATCTCCTCTAGAAGTCTGTTGGAGTAGAGACCTAGAGTTATAAGCCATGAGTTCTCTGGCTTGGGAGGAACTGAGATTCTTTGGGATCCGCCCCTCGGGGAAATTGCCATCAAAAGGGAAGTAGTGATAACCATAAAGGAAATTATGTGAGAAAAGGGCTGAAATGACCAAAGATCTCAGCAGGAATAAAACTCAGAGAAAACTCTTGAGCACAGCTGATAAACAGAAAAGAAACTGGTAGTAAAAGGGGAAGAAACACCAGAGCAAGTAAGAGAATTCAACATCTGTGCATAAATATAGCAAAACAAAGGATTCTGCGGGCGCTCTCCCCTGTCCTTTGTAGGCCTTGGACTAAGCCCCTGCAGCTCTCCTTCTCTCTTCCCCCAACCCTCTGTCGGTGTCGGGAGTGGGAATCTCCCCCATTAGAACTGGAAGCAGGGGCTGGTCCATTTTTCTTTGTACCCCAGTACTTTAGCACCGTGTTGGGCATTGTGAAATATTGGTTGATTTTTGATTGCACGGCAACCCTTAAGTTCTCTCAGGAATTCTGAGGCAAAGATTCCGGGAAAAGGGGAAAGAGGAAATCTTAGGGGATGAACTGTCCTATGATCTGTAACACCCACTGTGAGCTTTCCACCCCTCCTTCTTTACCCACACACCCCTCCTTCAAGGGACTAGGATACTCCCCTCCCCAGACTTTCTGGGCCCTGAGCAGCTAGGCTGGGACCTAGGACCAGTGGGGAGACATCAAGAAGAAAAAAGACAGGAGAGGGACTTCCTCATCTGTGACCTTGAGCTCCAAGGGGTCATGAGTTAGACCACAGGTAGGGATATTGAGTGTGAAATAAATGCCTCCACAAACAGCAGTCACAACTGGAACGAGGAAGTCGGGCTGAGACCCCTGGTTTTGAAGCTGAGAGCTGTTGGCCCTCCCTCCTTGGGAAGATAAATGTGTCAAAAACCTGCTGGGCCCGACAGTGGAGGGTCACATTCTGTCCTAAGGCCACTTCTTGGCTTGGAGGTTCTGACAGCGAAGGCTCGCTGAACAGGTCTGGAAACGGGGGCTTAGGCTTTAAAGGTGTGCTTCTTTCTTCATGAAATTTTGATGGGTATGTACACAGCTGAAACAAATTAAAAGCCATGTAGCTGGGTAGTGCAGTGGATAGAGCACCAGGTCTGCTATCAGAAGACCAGACACTTTCCAGCTGTGTGACCCTGGGCAAGCCATGGATCTTTTTTCTCCTTCTATTTCCTCAAATGTTAAAAAAAAAAAGGTTAATAATAGCCCCTACCTCTCAATGTTGTAAGGATCAGCTGAGATAATAGTTGAAAAGTACTTAGCTCAGTGCCAGGTGCAGAGTAAGCGCTGTGTAAATGTGAGTTACTGTTATTATCATTTTTAATAGAGTGCTTTGACAACGCTGCAAATAGAAATATTCCAAAAGTGGATCTTGTCACCAACATGTTGATGAGTGGAGTCTGGGAGCTTATTTGGGAGCAGCAAATTCCCAAACTTGCAAAACCTGGAAATCTACTTCTGATGGTGAAGCCTTTGAAAACAAAACAAAAGAAAACCAGACACAGAAAGCTTTTCTTGTGTGAGGCAGTGTGGGGGCTGGACCTGGCTTTAAATGTTGTAAGACCCTACAGAGTTCCATATGATTCCTGGAAGCTGCCACTTTGGAGGAGTGGTGCAAGGCTTGCTTCAGATGCATCTCAGACACTGCTTCTCTTCTTGCCTCATATGAAATTGCAAAATGATGACACTTTGCTTTGGCATTCCTTTCCTAAACCTGGGCAGCTAGAGGGCACCATAGCGCATAGAGCTAAAGGAGTTTGGACACTCATCTTCCAGGTGGGCAGATAGGTGGCGCCATAGTGGATAGAGTACCAAACCTGGAGTCAGGAACATTCATCTTTCAGGTGGGCAGCTAAGTGGCGCCATAGTGGATAGAGTGCCAAACCTGGAGTCAGGAACATTCATCTTTCAGGGGGCAGCTAGGTGGCGCCATAGTGGATAGAGTGTCAAACCTGGAGTCAGGAACATTCATCTTTCAGGTGGGCAGTTGGGGGCGCCATAGTGGATAGAGTGTCAAACCTGGAGTCAGGAACATTCATCTTTCAGGTGGGCAGTTGGGGGCGCCATAGTGGATAGAGTGTCAAACCTGGAAATAGGAAAGCCCATTATCCAGAGTTCAAACACTTATTAGCTCTCTGATCCTAGGCAAGTCATTTAATCCTGTTTCCTCAGGTTCCTCATCTGTAAAATGAGCTGGAAAAGAAAATAACAAACTGTTCTAATATCTTTGCAAAGAAATCTCAAACGGAATGAGGAGCAACTGACAATAAATTGTCTTTCTGGGTAGTTTACATCATCTGCAAATGACTTCTTCTGCTAACACCATCTCCTTACTACAGCTGATATTTCTGAAATATGTCAAATAATCATGGGGAGGGGATATTTTTGATTTATTCACAATGATAATGGGGAAAAGCCTGCTGTCTCTGTGGGAAGATAATGCAAGATCTTCCTTCTGAGCTTTGTTTTTAATTCTGTGCAAAAAAAAGTGTCTCCCCACCTCCCATGCCCATTTCTTTTCTTTTTTTAAAGGATTGTTCCGTACACAAGTGTTCCATTTTGTCATTTCTTCCCCTTTGGAAATAACCTGGTTGGTTGGTTTTTTTCATGTGATTAGCCGTGTTTGGTTTTCCATAACATCAAAGCATTCTCTTATCCCTTATTGCAATTCAATTGAGTCATAACATCTGCTTTAGTAGATTGCACCCCCACCTCACCCCTTCGTCCTTCCGTGTCTCCTACTGGTTCTTTGCCTCATAGCGATGCTCTTCAGGGATCCCCTTCCTGGTTCTTTCTTCATATTTCAATCCCTCGCTTCACCTCCTCACTCCTTCTCCTTGAACAGCTCTTCTTGATAAGAGACTGCAGGAGTCCCCTTCTTCTCATTTAATCCCACAAATTATGCTAATCCCCTGCCTTTTCTGGTTCTACCCTACAGGTCTGACGAGCCCTCATTTTTTTTTCTGTATCTTCATTTAAGTTACACACCTTAATCTTGGGCTTGATTCTGGGGCCTGCTCTCCCTCTATGATCTTCCACCTGTGATTTTAGCTAGTGTGTCCAGACAAGGGGATATCAGATTTATTTGAAGAGCCCTGAACTCTCCTACCATCCAATCTCCAACTGTTCAATGAACATGTGGAACTGGACATCCTGTAGACATTTTAAATGCGGCGCATCCCGGACTGAACACATTATCGTTTCCCCAAACTCTCCCTTCTTCTTAACATCCATATCACTGTCAAGGGGACCACCATTTAGCACATCATCCAGGCTTCCTCCCTAACTCCTCTTCTCATCCCCCATATTCAATGTGATACCAACTCTTGTTGCTTTTCCCTAAAGAGCACTTTTCCATCTCTGACACTGCCCCCACCCTGGTGCAGACCCTCATCGACTCATACCTAAACCCGTACAAGAGCTACCAGGGTCTGCCTGCCTCAAGTCCCTCCCCATGCCAGTCTATCCCCCATTCAGCCACTCATAAGATTTCCCTAAAGCAAAGGTTTGATTGTGTTTCCCCACTCCTCAGTAAACTCCAGCAACTTCCTATTATCTCTAGGATCAAATAGAAACTCTTTGGCTTGGTATTCAAAGTCCTTCATGACCCAGGTTTCTTCTCTCTTTCTAGTTTTCTTACGTGTGTAAGCCCAGAGTTATCTCCTTCTCTTAGCCTCTTTGGCCAGCCCCAGTTAAAATCCCAACTGTAGAAAGCCTTTCCCAAGCTCTCTGATCTCTAGCACTTTCCCTCTGTTGATTATTTATCCCGTTGAGAATGTCTGCTTGTTCTTGAGAGAAAGGTCTTTTGAATTCCCAAAGATTAGCATACAGTAGATGCTTAATAAATGCTTTTTGACTGACAGGAGAACCTAGAATGGTAGAGCAGCCACTGTTCCTGGTCTCATCTATGAGTTGTTCAGGTCAGTTCTCCGAGAGCCTCCCCAGCTGTGGATCACAGCATCTGAAGGAGCTGCAGGGCAACCTTTGCTGATACAGATGTTAGGGACTGGGAATGAGATAAGATGGAGGCAGAGGGAAGAGGAGGGAGGTGAGACAATGCAACAGCCTCTCAGTCAGAGAGGCCAGAGAACAGCAACTGTCTCAGCCTCCTTGTATCATCCTCTCACAAAAGGATTGGATCTCCAGCAGCCACTGTCAGGTGGCTCCCATGTATATCAGCAGCTCTCCCGTGTATTCCAAAAGTGAATGACAGAGGACTCTCCAGGCCTAAAGGCTCTGTTGTATCCTGGGAGACAGCCCATTTACTCTTCCCTAGGAAGCTCAGGCTAAGACCTGCGACAGAAGGAACAGGACTCTGTTCTGACTCCCTAAGGTGAGGGTCCTATCTTTCGTCTGGCCTCAAGATTCACTGTATCCTCATGAGAAGGAGAATGGGGCAGAGGGCTGGGGTGGGCCTGGGGGTAACAAGGAAATAGAGGGCAGAGTACAGCCATAACAACCCAAGATACGGGCTGCAGCAGCAGTTTCCTCCCCAACAGGCTTCTGGGATCCCCAGCATCCTCTTCCCAACTTGGCCCCAGGGATCTTCTCCTTAGACTTCCTCATCCCCATAACTGTTGATAATCGATCCCCTTTTGGGTTGGAGTGTTCCCCCTAAATCTCCTCTGCAGCAGTATATCCCATTCCCCCCAACATCCCCACCCCACTCCCATAATCACACACACACACACACACACACACAATGTGGACAACTTGATAGAGAGGGCTTTGCCACCATACAAGGAGCAGAGATTGGGAGAGGGGGAAAGGAACCTTCTGGGGACACAGGCTCAGGCCTGAAAGAGGGGCAGATAGAGCCAGGTGCTGGGGGATCTTGCCTCACCTGCCATCACCGGTTCCAGGGCCTCAGTGGCCCTGGACAAGCCAGACAGGCTCTTGTAGAGGCAGCAGTAACTCCCCGCAGTGTCCTCTGTCATAGAGGAGATGAGCCCCAGGGGCTGAGGGTGACAGGTGTTCCCAGGGGATCAGAGGACCTGCGTCATCCTCCAGAGTAAATCTGAGGAGCATCCCTGAAAAAGAATCAGAGCCCAGATTCAGAGAGTCCTTCCTCCTCCCCCCCGGCCCTCCTCCTGTAGACACCCCCATTTAACCTTGCCAAGCTGCCGAGCCTGAGGAGCAGGAGCAGAAAGCGTGGGGTGGGAGAAGGATTCACCTGCCTGTGTCTTGCTCCCTTGGCCCATGCACAGTCCTGAGGGGGAAGATTCCCTTTAGACGTGTCTTCCTTCTTACCCAGCCCTACAGATGAAAGAAAAAGTAAGCCAGACCTGGACTTAGAGAATGGAGGGAGTGGGGGGAGGGCATTGAGGGTGGTTCTAGAAGACCTGGATCCTGACCTCTACTGGCCGGAACCTCCAAAAAGTCAGTCCCCCCTGCGAGCTTCAGATTCTCCCTTTGTAAAAGGCACACAAGGTCGGGAAAGGGCCACAGAATCTGCGAGACCACTGTCAGAGCTACAAGGGCCCCTGTCCCTGGAGTGTTCACGGATCTCCTTCCCCAGGACTCACCAAAGCCCAGCATGACGATGACCATGGGAACCGTGCTGGCTCCAGGCTCTGGAGAGAGGGCAGGCAGAGAGACAGAGGCAGAAAATCCTGCTGAGGTCAGCCCAGCAATGAGTTTCCCACTCCCTAGTCTTTTAAGAAAGGGAACTAACAGCTTCTTCTTGTTCCTTGTGGTTTCTAGTTCAGGGAGGGGACAGTCAAGTGCAAGAAGAAGGGGGGCATGCAGGACAGACTTTGGGGTTCAACTCAACCAGGGAGTGAGTGGGGAAGAGGGGGAACAGGAGAGGGAAGTTTAAGGGAAGAGTCTAGAGTTGGGGAAGGAGCTTTTAGTTATTTCAGTCACATCTGATGCTTTATGACTCCATTTGAGATTTTCTTGGCAGGGTTTCTACTGCAGTTCGCTATTTCCTCCTCCCTCTCATTTTACAGATGAGGAAACTGAGGCAGAGTTTAGTGATTTGCCTGGGGTCACACATTGGTAAATTGAGGCTGGATTTGAATTCAGATGGGTTTCCCTAACTTCAGGCCTGGCCCTCTATTCACTATGGTGCCCCCTATCATCTTTGGAGAAGAAATAGTAAGAAGCAAAACAAACTTAACTTGGGGGGGGCAGATCATAAAGGGCTGATTAAAAGAGGGAAAGGAGGTGCAGGAATCCATGATTGGGGTTCAAGAACAGGGCAGAGTTGGGGGAGCAGATCACTTCCATCATCCATTGGTATCCCCAAAGTCTTTTCACTTTCTTCTTCTTTGTAAAAAGTGGAAGGAGGAAGAAGAGGGAAGATTCAAGGAGGCAAAGATGGACCTCGATGGTGACAGGGTATGAATGAGCAGAAACAAGCAGGAGGGAGCGGCAAAGGGAGGCTTTGGCAAAAGCTCAAGTCGAGAACCACAGGCATTTGGGAAGCACCTACTATGTGCCAGACACTGTGCTAAACCTCGGGGATACAAAGAGAGGCAACGGATGGGCCTTGCCCTCAAGAAGCTTACAGTCTAATGGGGAGCCCACACGTGTCCAATATGGACAAGGTCCAGAGAGCTCAAGCAGGGACTAACGAGCAGCAGGGAAGCAATGGAAGACTCCAGGAATCCAGAGGGGCAGATGGACAGGAGGAAGCCGAGGAAAGGGCAAGGGTAACAAAGAAGCTGGTGAGCCTAGAACCAAAGGGCACATGGCTGCTGAGACTAGTACAGGGAACAAGACTGGATAGGTAGCAAGGGACCAAGTTATAGAGAATTCTAAAAGCCAAAGAGTGACTTGATCTGTGATCTTGAAGGGAATAGGAAGTGGCTGCAATTTACTGTGTGTGTGTGTGTGTGTGTGTGTGTGGAACATGTTGCATTCTGGGATCTAGATGGCTCCCCTTGGCAGCTGAATGGAGGCTTCCCGACGTGGGGAGTTGGTAGGCAGATCTTCAGCCATCTCCAAGCTGGGGAGATGCAGCCTGCACTAGAGGGGGGAGAATGGCAAAGGAGAGAAGGGAGTGTCCTTCAGAGACATAATAAAAGACCAGGCAACAGGCTAGTGCAGGGAGAGAAAGAGAGCAAACAGCCAAGCACCGGCTTTCAAATTTGAGTAATGGTGAGGCAGGTATGAGACCAGAAGACAAGAGAAAGGTTAGGTTTGGCCAAACAGATCTGAGAGTCACCCACATAGACATGATCACCGAATCTACACCAGGGGAAAAAACATAGAGGGAGAAAAAGGTGATCAACAATCACAGACCACAGAGAGGTCAAGAAGGATGAAGAATGAGGGAAAAATTAGATTTGTCAACTCAGTGGTGACTTAGAGAAAACAATTTTCAGTTGAATGATGATGTCAGAAGCCCAACTGAAAAGAGAAGGAAGGAAGGGGAGTCACTGATTGTTATCTCATTTGGCCCTGACCTACCTGAGGTTGGTGCTATTACTACCCCCATTTTACAGATGAGGAACTGAGGAAACCTGAGGTTAAGGGACTTGCCCCAGAGTCTCTCAGCTAATAAGTTTTTGAGATTAGATCTGAATTCGACTCTTCCTGATTCAAAGTACAGCACTCTGTGTCCTGCGGTACATCTAATTGCACCTCTTTAGTTTCTGATATTTAGCTACCATGAAAAGATCTTTTTGTACATATGAGTTTCTACACTGGCTCGGCTAGGTACAGCTCCACCAATAATGTATTAGCCCCTCTAACTTTGTAATTTTCCTCTTTTACCAACTTTGCTGGTCTTTGGAGGTGAACCTTCAAGGTTTCTTTTTTTTATTATTATTATTATTTCTGTAATTATCCATGATTGAGAGCATTTTTCCATATCTATAAATAGCTCAGATAGCTTCTTTTGAAAACTTCTTGTTTATGTCCCTTGCCCATCCATCTATCGGAGAATGGCTCCGATATCTTTCAAAAACAAAACTGGTCTATCTTATGCTACTCCTACATGGAAGGAATTCTAGTAACACCTTCCTGGAAGATAAATTCAGTCCCGACGCCTAAACCATGAAGAGATAAAATAGAAAGAGAAATAGATAGTCCATATCACTGCCAATATTGAAAACAACTTGAGCAAAGAAGGTATAGTAATGTTCCTAAATCATATACTTGGACCAGGTTGGACTTGGGCCAGAAATGCAGGCTTGTTTCAATACTGGGAACATTATAAACATTATCAACCCTATTAATCATTTTTTAAAATTCCCTAATTGTATCAATGGGTATAAGGAGCACATCTGTGATTTTATTGGTGTAAGAAACTCCCAGGTGTTCCCCCAAATTGCTTCCACCAGTGCCATCAGCACCTGCTCTACAACTCATAGTCCCATAGAGTAACCCGAGGCACTGAGGATTTAAGGATGATAGTCACTCTGTGATTTCAGAGGCAGGATTTGAAAGGAGACCTTACTGATAAGTGGAGATCCCCCCGGGATTTGTCTCGGTCTTTCTCTTCTCTCTCTAGATTACTTCCCTTAGGGATCTCATCAGCTGTCATGAGTTCAATGGCCATTTCTATGCTGATGATTTTCAAACTGATTTTTCCTGCAGACTTCCAGTCTTTTATCTTCCTCTCCTTTCTGATCACATAAAGATGGTTCTTCTAATGTCATCTGAAATGGAACATGCCAAAGGCTGAATTGCTTCTCTTTTTTCCAAACCCCAGAGTCTTTCTAACTTCTCTATTATTGTCAAGGACGTCACCTTCTTTCCAGTTACTTGGACTCCCAACCCAAGAGTCATCTTTGACTCCTTCCTCTTCTCACTCCCATTCAATCTGCTGACAAGTCCAGTGCATTCTACTTTCACAGTATTTCTTGTATATGTGCCCCGACACCTCTCTGGTTCTAGCCTTCATCACCTACTGCATTAACTTGTTGGGACCTGCTTCAAAGTCTCCTCACTCTGTCCATCACCCAGTTGGCTGTCAGATCCTAAACATCATATCCCATCATCCTCCTGCCCCCACTCCATCACTTTTCTCCAGGATCACAATATAATGCTCTCCCAACATTTGCTCTCTCCCTGTTTGTCTCTCTCTCTGTCTCTCTCTTTCTGTGTTTGTCTCTGTGTCTTTGTCTCTCTCTCCCTTCTCTGATCTTTCTCAATATGGTTTAGAAAACAAAGTCCTTCACTTATGGTTGAGCTCAACTTCCAAGGCACTCAGCTACTTCTGAGTTTTTGCTTTCCTGACGCTGTCCTGCCTTCTTATGTCTCCACCCTTGCCCCATCACTGGCCTTTGTTTCCATCTCCTGAATACTTCTTTGCTTCAGGAATTCTCTGTCGTCAATATTGATGTTTCCTCTTCCCAGGAATTATTTCTTTGTGTCTGCAGAATTTCATCCCCATCATCTCCCATTTCTACTGGGCTGGCTTCTCCTGAAGCATTTTAGTCTGTGAGATCCTACCTGTCTTTTTTTGAGGGGAGGATGAGGGCAACTAGATGTTACAGTGGATAGAGCTCTGGCCCCCTCACATTCTTCCTGGCTGTGTGACCTTAAGGAAGTCATTTTACCCTATTTGCTTCAGTTTCCTCATCTCTAAAATGATATCTATCTTTCGTTTTTGAATCCTTTGTAGTTCACTTTCCCCAAATTGAAGGTACAAGTCAGATCATGCCTGGATTCCCTCTCTTCTATCACAAACTCTAGGATAGAGTGGTCATTTCCCCTCAGATTTCCCCTCATTTCTACCCCAGCAACCAATTCCTCTCAGTAAGAATGAGACTCAGTACAGTGTGAAGGCAACATTGAAATCAGCCCATTTCAGCTCTGATACATTAGCCAGGCAAAAAATATTTTTTGGTTGAATCCAAAAAATCAGAACTGAGTGTAAATAAGGCCTGTACATCTCCTTGAATCAATCAAAGCCAGAGAGAGAGGGGGAAGGGAAGAAAGAGAGAGAGAGAGAGAGACAGACAGACAGACAGACACACACACACACACACACACAGACAGAGTCCAGTCAAAGTCTACAGACTTGAAAGGCCCTATCACCACCAATAGCTACCATTGTTGTAGCATTGTAAGGTTTATAAAGCACTTTACAAATATTATCTCATTTGATCCTCACAACCCTGGGAGGGAAATGCTGTGAACTCCTCAGGCTTTATCCTTCCTTCTGTGTGACCCCTCTCTGAGCAGTCTTCCCCTACCCCATCTTCATCATTTTGATCTAACAAAAGACTCCCATTTTGCTTAGTTGGACTTTGGTCAGGAACCTGTCAATCCAATTTTTCAAAAATAATTTTTATTGATGTCTTGAGTTTTTATACTGCCTAAATTTATACTGCCTTCCTGGAGAGCCATCCAGCATAAATAGCATAGTTTTTATTTTTGACACAAATAAATTCAGATCTAAACAATTGGGAAAATATCCATTGCTCATGGGGCAGCTGAGTTAATATAATAAAATAAAAAATTAGAACTCAAAATCTTATAAAAAATGAATGTTGAAAACTATCTTTACACATAAATAAAAATAAAATATATTTTAAAAATAAGGAACCATTGCAAACTGATTCAATCCATCTATCCTCAAAGGGCTACAAAACTATACCCTGTGACCTAGCAATAGTATTCTAGGTCTGTATCACTAAAGAGAATCTAAAAAAGAGGACAGACTTATATGTAGAAAAAAATATTTATAGTAACTACTCTCTTGGGGAAATTGAGGGAATTCTATTGATTGAAGAAAGGTTGAATAAATTGTGGTATATGACTATGGTGGAATACTCATATGCTATAAGAAATGACAGGCAGGATGCTCTCAGAAGTCAGAAAAGACTTCCTTGAGTTGATACAAAGTGAAATATATCGCAAAGCACAAAGTACTTTGTAGTGTGTACAAAGTAACAAGTTGTAAGACGACTGTGAATGACATAACTATTCTCCGCAATACAATGATCTAAAAGAACTCTGAAGGACTTACAATGAAAAATGCCATTCATCCCAAAGAAAGGACTGATGCTAGCTGAATACAGATTGAAGGATCCTTTTTAACTTTATTTTTCCTGAGGGTTGTTTAAATCTTTTTTTTAAATGAATGTTTTTCATGAACAACACATGTATAACCTGAAAAAAAAAGTTTAAAAAAGTATAGCTTTGAAAGAACAAAGAAAAAAGTAACATGTGGGAGAAGAAATCTGGAAAAAAAAAAAAAAACCTTTGGGTCATCTAGGTTGTGCAATGGATAGAGCACCAGCCCTGAAGTCAGGAGGACCTGAGTTCAAATCTGACCTCAGACACTTACCACTTCCTAGAGGTGTGATCCTGGGGAAGTCACTTAACCCCAACGGCCTCAGCAAAAAACAAAACAAAAAACCCTTCAACCTCGGAATTCATTTCATGAATTTGTAAATAGCCTCCCTTCTTCCCCCCCCCCCCCCCTTCGTATTGCCTGAGTGAATGTACCTTTTTCCTGAAGGATACAGCGCCTTGTTCAGTCAGATGTGACTTTTCAAGACCCCTTCTTGGCAAAGATTCTAGAGTGCTTTGCCATTTCCTTCTCCACTTACTTTATAGGTAAGAGGCAAACCGGGTTAAGTGACTTGGCCAGAGTTCACAAGTAGTAAGGCTGGATTTGAACTCAGGAAGAGAGCTCCATCCACTGGGCCCCTAGCAGCTCTTCTGAGGGCCCTGACCCGGAGGAGGCAGGAGGAGGCAGGAGGAGGCAGGAGGAGGCAGGAGGAGGCAGGAGGAGACAGGAGGAGGCAGGAGGAGGCAGGAGTCTCATTCCCACAGGCGTTTTCCCGCTCCAACGCCCTCTGTAGCTTAGCGGGTTTTAAGCACCGGGATGGGGCTGATTTGTTCAGAGGAGTCACCTCCTTCCCTTCTTGACTGGGAGGAGGAGTGTTCACACCTTGTCAAAGAAACCACAGGGTATTACTCGATTTAGACACTTGGAAAGTTCCCTAAGAAGGGCTGTTTGGGGGATTCCTTCAGTGCCATTAGGGGGAGGGTGCAGAGAGCACGGCCGAGGGCCTCCCTAATGATATCTGGCTGTGGAAGGGGAAGGGATAGGACCCAGGTCTCCCCACACCCGGACATTAGTCTCCCAGACCCCAGCACCCTCTGGCCCAGACGAGGACCACTTCTGACTTTCGGGAGCACAGAACCTGGCTACAGAATCAGAGACAGAAAAATGAGGGAGGAGGAAGAGGAGAAGATTGGACAGCTATGTGGTTGGGGGAGGGGAGTGTCAAGAGGAAGAGGGTGCTTCTGGGGCTCCACCTCCTTGGAGGGTCTTCACGCCCCTGCAAGGACTTGTGTGGGCTGGGCCTATTTCCCATCAGAGGCAGCTGGGTGCTTCAATGGCTGGCTCCTAGAAGCCTGAGCCCAGATTTACCTTCAAGTATCTACTAACTTTTGGGTCACTTAGCATCTGTCTGCCTCAGTTTCTTCAGCTGTAAAATGGTGGTCATGGTAGCATGTATTTCCCAGGGTTGTTGGGAGGGGAAACCATTTGATGTGTTTCAGTATTGCCTGACTCTTCATAACCACACTTGGGGTTTTCTTGGCAAGGAGGATTTGCCATTTCTTTCTCCGGCTCATTTTACAGATGAGGAAACTGAGGCAAACCAGATTAAGAGATTTGCTCAGGATCCAGATTTAAACTCAGGTCCTCCAGGGCTGGGACTCCGAGTGCCACAAAACTGCCCCAAATCCCTTGCAGACAGAACCCTGTGCCACTAAGCTAGAAGCAGGTTAGGGGCAAGAAGGGATATTCCTTAGGAAAAGTCACTCGGGCAGCTGAAAGAGAACAGCCGAGACACTCCCTCCCCAACTCCGGAACTCTGGCCTGGGGGAGGTAGGGACGGAAGCAGAACCCTGGGCGGGGGGTCCTGCAGGCTCACCTTCCCCTGTCTCCCCACCTGCCCCCTCTCTTGGATCTTTCTCCCCCTTTGGATCAGGGCCGAGCAGACAAGCGTGGCAGACAAACACGCAACCGGGGCTGAGAGCATTCTGGGACGTTCCCGATTCACTGAGTTGCAGAGTTTCGTTCTTATATAAGGCTTGATTTTTCCAACTGAGGTTACAGTAAGGAAGTCTGCTTAGGTCTGGGGATAGGAGCTGGGCGGCAAGGACTCCTGGGCCCAGACGATACTGTTTACAGCGAGGGGACTCGGAGTGGCCGCCTTGTGAGGGAGGGAGGGGCGCCTTTCTGTGCCCCCCCTGGGGGCCATCTCTGCCCTCCTGCAGCCTGGCTGCCATCCTTCCTCTGGAGACTTCCTGGCCAGTCCCAGAGTGTGGGCAGGGCCCGAGTGGCCAGACGGGGACGGATGGGGCTCCCACTAAGCCGTGGCCCTCCCTCCTGAGCTCCAGGTGCGGCTCTTGAGAGCAGGGAATGATGGTGGTGAGAAATCTGTCTTGTACCTGTCCATCCCCCCTCTCCCCCCGCCCCCCCCGCCCCCCGGCAGCAGCCGCAGCAAGGCTGGGCCAGTGGCCTGAGATCCCCATTGGCGTTACTAGGACGCCAGTAAACTGGCCCCTCCTCGGGCCACAGGACTCATAATAATGTTCCGGGCCCTGTGTAAAGGACTTTATCTCCGAGGTAATCGTTCCAGGTGGGTGCTATTATTATCCTTATTTTTACAGATGAGGACACTGAGGCAGACAGGAGCTAAGTGACTCACCCAGGGTCTCAGAGTTCAGGAAGCATCTGAAGCTGCATTTGACTCCAGGCCTAATTTTCTGTCCACTTTAAGACTTAGCCCTCAGACCTTTCCTCTGAGGGACTTTGTAGAGTCGTGCTCTGCCCAGAGACTCCCTGGGGTTGGGCAGCAGGAGCCCCTCCCAAACCTGGGCTCCCCTGGGAGAGATCATCCTTGCCCTTGGAGCTTGCAGATCACTGGGTGCATCAGAGACATGAGCCCCCTGTACCCATGAGCCTCAGCACGGCCCAGGCCCCAAAAGCTTACATCCCCCTTGGGGACCAGAGTGCCCTCGCTCTCCACGTCCCCGTGAGCCGTGGCCTCAGTGGCTCCTCTGGCCAGGAGCCCCTATCCTTGCTCTCCCAGACCTCTGGCAGAGACACAGTCCTTGTGTCCTTCCACTGACGCCTCCAAGGAAGGCTAGAGAAGGCTGGCTTGGGGCTTGGTCTGAGAAGGGCTGGCTGGGCACCAGGGGACAAGGTTCAAGGCCTGGCTGTGCCCACAGACCCATGGGGTGCTCTAGGATAAATCACTTGCTCTCGCGGGGAGCTGTGGTCTTGGGGCCAAACTGGCCGCTCTCTAAGGTCCGGTCCAGCCTGGAGAGTCCTGAATAAGCTACTGCCACGGAGGCTCAGCAGGGCCTCGAGAGTGGGGGACACAGTGGTCCCAGACCCTGGGATGGGGGGGACAGATGACAGACTACTCAGGAAATCAGAGCAGGGGAATTAACCTAACGAACCCCACTCAGAGCTTTCAAAGCCCCAGCCTCTGAGAAGAAAAATGGCGCCTTCCTCCAAGCCAGTCGCCTTTCCACAGCACTCCCGGAGAGAGTTAAAGATGGTGCCGTGGGAGTGTGGGCTGGGCTGTGGAGGAGTGTGGGGAAGAGCCACCAGACGGGGAGGAGATCCGAAGCAGACA